>NC_081192.1:89308198-89513198 GCF_902713425.1 Acipenser ruthenus
CTGATAATAATTGCCGTTTCTTAAGCCTGCTGTACTTGATTTGTAATTTTAGCAGTTCCACAGCACGTTTAAACGTAGGCTTCATATTTATACAAAGACTAGGATTAACACAATTCTAACAAAAAAACTATTTTTAAATTCAGCAACATAACCACAGTTTTGCTATTACTTCTGTCCTTGTCTGAATCGTTGTTATCTGTGTTGCAGGTAATGGAGTTGTGGTCTGTTATATTTCTCAGTAATTTCATCAACATTTACCAAGTGCTCCAACTGTATTTTAGAACTGTTAAGCCACAGAATCAAACTGAGGCTTATCAGGAACATGCTGAAGTTAAAGCAGCTGTTGCTTACTGTATCTCAGCCAATTTTAGGTGCCAAACACTGTGGAACTGATCTGTTGGTTGGGTTCCCTAGAATGATGTACAGTTAATTGTGGATTGCGGTACACGTGTGTGAATTTTCCATTACATACCTTCGCAGGCAAGTTTGCATTGTGGTTTGTGATCTCAAAGTGTCAGTTTTACACAGAAGAAAGATGTTTGCTACTTTCTTGGGAACGTAACTCAACCAACATTTGGCAAGCACACAGGGCCTCGGTCCATTAACACTGTTTCGTTATTTTGTTCTGCCGTGCTGATTTGCTCTGGTGCAGTGCAGGAATACACTTTCTTTAAGTTTGCCCTTTTAGATGTCGAAGAATGTGTATGTTGAATATCTCTTTGTTAGCCCATTTCTCTTTGTTAATATTAAATAATAATACAAATTAAGTATTTTTCACTATTAGGATGTTACATTATGGTTACAAATGATCAAATAATGGCTGCAAATTCATACAAATGTCAAAGCATTAGCTGTTATTCCTGTTCTGGTCCTCTTGAATTCATTTTGAATGTGTGTCTGTTTAGAAATTCTACTATTGTCCATTTTGAATTCTTTTGATTCTGCCCTGTTTAGGAAAACATATCTTGGCAAGAAATGTATACATTTAATTAATTATTCATGACAAAAGTCTTATATATTCGTATTGTTTACTGTACTGAATAGTGTAATTGGATTTTGTCTTTGCAATATGTTTATTTTTTTTTATTTTATTTTTTTTCCATACAAGCCATTTTATTCTGCTGCAACACTAGCTTCAGGTGTTGCAGTAATAGGACCACCATACACTTGTGTGCTTTTCTGAACATAAAAGAGTGTATGAGGTTAGATAGGGTCCTACTTCCATCAGACTTACAGTGATAAATTAGTAGAAGTCTGGAAAACACAACATATCAACTGGTAATCAATGTTTTAGAAGCCTCTGTAAGAATTTATTTTAGTTAATTCCTGTTTACCACAAATAAAATACAAATAAGGACACATAACGGTCAATTGTATTTGTTTTACTGTCAATATTAAGACAGTTAGTGTAAATAATGTTTTATTTGGTTTTAGACTCAGATGAGGAAACAGAAGAAAAGCAGGATCACGAGAAGCCGGTTCTTTAGCGGGTATGTAGCATAAAATTAGGACTTTTGTGTGTAGGTAAGACGCACAATATATCATTTTAGATCTTAATGTAAACCTGGCATTACTTTATAAGAAGGTAGGATACCAACATTGGTAAAGTGCTTGGAGCAAACAAACAGTACTTGCTGCGCATATCCATTTGCTGCATCCTCCTCAGTCTTTTTACACATTTAAATGGATTTTGGTATTTTAACTATAAATAATACGCAGTATTTTTTTTGTTTGTTTGTTTTGTTGTTGTTGTTGTTGCTGGGATAAATGCACTTAAGTGGAGACTAAATGCATTTTAGGTTCCAGCATCTAAAAAACTACAGTGCAGAAGTTATAAAGAGCCGGGCTCGTCTGCATTCGGGTTATAGAGCTTTTCACCTCATCTCACCGACAGGGAACAGAATCTGTAACGGCAGTGCATCACACAACACTGCCCCTTCCATTAGTTTATAAAGATCTTAATGTAAAACCCTTAGCTCTAAATGAACAACGTTTGTTAACAGTTAATAAACTACAAAAGCGGCCCTTAAAATATAGAGTGACCCATGTTTGCTGATGCAGGTTTCTTTCAAAGCTGTAAATATGAGACCTCCAGTATATCGCAGATGGAATTATTTCAATAGTTAACCACTTTAGGTAATCAGTTATATGGTTAGTCAAAAGTGTTTATATGAAATATTTAGTTGGAACTGATTTGCCTCTTGTTTAAGTTAACCTACATTCTTTCCTTGATTCTCAACAGTGTTTCCTCGAAGAACAATGTGTGGTGCATCAAGACATGAGACCATTACAACCTTAATCTGCTCTGTGATCCAGTCACCAGTGGCACTGAAACATTTCTTTACTGAACAAACTGGAACTGGTGTGGATGTTGACTCAATGAGTGGAAGCTACAAGAGCCTTCTTTTGCCTTAGAACTGCTAAGAGCACTGCTAGTCCTGTCCATTTTCACTGTACTAACTCTCACAATGCAATCAGATGGTTCAGATATACAGCTAACTTATACCATTCATTGTTAATAGTTATTTGTTGAGAAAACTTGTACCTTTTAAAGTAACTCGCTGTGCTCGGTACAGTTTATAATGAAGAAGTGGTTTCCTCTTAATTTATTTTTGTGAAGGTTACAGCACAGTCGTGACCACTGTGATGATTTTTTTTTTTCCTGAGTGTGTGTGTATATTTTACTTTTAGGAATGACTTGTTTTAATGAACAGCAACAAAACTAAACGCCTATTATACAAACACATGTTCCGGCATATATTTTAACTTTAATTAATTAATACACTGAAGTTCCAATGCGTAATTTGAATTGAAATGAGTAGCTGAATAACACAACTGTGCTTTTGCGTTAATTTTAGAAATTTTGCCTTCTATGTAGTACTTTTTATGTGCAGCTGACACTCATTTCTACTGATTCAAAAACAACATTTCACCAGGACTCATTTCACCAGGACTCATTTCACCAGGACTCATTTCACCAGGACTCATTTCACCAGGACTCTATTAAAGAATTGCTATGATTAAAAAAAATACGCTCATTTAATTTTCTTTGAAATCTGGTATTGGAAAACATCACAGGGCTTTCTACTTAATAGTATAAAATTGTCATAAATACCAGTTTAGAAATATTATCTTGTAATAAATGTAAATTACAATAATGTATCTGATTACAATGTATATGAAAGGTATGCTTATGTGTAAATATAAGTGCAGTATTGTTTTTATATGAAGTACAATGGAAAATATACATAAAGCTTAAAAAAAGGAACTCCAATTATCGCATGAATGTATGCCCTGTACCAATCCCAGATCCACGGTAGTGATTTAATAATAATAATAAAATAAAATATCTTCCTGTCAAAATATTGTGGTCATGAGTCTTTTATGAAAAAATAAAATCGAATGTATTCTTCCCAGTGCATTTCATCTATATCTCTAGCTTCACTTGTTTTTATTTTAAATTATTATTGTTTTTGTTTGGCTAACATCCTAAATTCATAATTTTATCCATTTCATTATCTTATATATTGTTCTGGTATAGCGTGCGACAACGTTTTTTCTTAGATAACGTATTTCTGTTCTGAATATGTTTGTGCCGGTAACACATTATAAAGAATAATATTATAAGGCTGTGTGATTTAACCAGCGCTGAGTTTTGTTATGAATTCCACCAGTGTTAAAATGAGATATACATATACATACATATGTGCGTGTGTGTGTGGAAAGCATCAGAAAAGGATACATTTCTGTAATGTTGAAAGTAAGAAGTAATGGAATTAATAATACTTGACGCTCTTTTATGGCATAATTGACCAAAGGCAGGAAAAAAAAAATCTGTGAGATAGGCCCACTTTGTGTTGCGTGAGGTAAATTTTGTCATGTACCGTTGCTGGGCAGCAGGCTTTATTCGTATAATATTTCATACTGAAATGTTATACTTTATAAACTTCAGAAATGTATTAATAGGCTTCGGTATATACACGTATACAGCACTTACACGCAGTGGTGTTTTAACAGAAGCAAACAAGTAGGCTACCATTAGCACATTTACAACTAATACAAGAAGCTTTTGAAGATTATCGTGATTAGTGTGCATTTTAATTACAATAGGGTCCAGAAAACCATCAGCGAGAAAAAAAATAAATAAATAAAAAAATAAAAACACCGTTTGGAAACCTTTAGCATATTGTTGTAACCAGCGTGCCCACAAATAACAGTTTTATATGCAAACAAGACGTACAACAACGGGTATTGAAACCCACCCAGTTGAATTTGTGGTTAAACTGTTAAGATATCTTGTTATCAAGCAGACATTCTTAATAAACAGACATTAACCACATTTTCCACCATCCTGTCTCTCATGCATCATTTTCTACAGTGCAGAGGAGATGAGGTTAACCCTTTCACAGCAAGCCTTCGGGTTCTTTGCACGTCACGTGAGACCGCTGTTCTGAAAATCAACGATGAATAAAGACAAACAAGAAATATGGTTTCGTTATAATCTATGTTTGTAAAACAAAGACTTTGCTAATGGGGGAAGCAAATACTGAATGAAATTAGTGGCGATCAGTTTTAATATTTGGAATAGATTATTATTATTATTATTATTATTATTATTATTATTATTATTATTATTATTATTATTATTACCGCGACCCTGTAAAGGAGTAAGCGGTTAATGATAATGGATGAATGGATTATTATTATTATTAGTAGTAGTCGTAGTAGTAGTAGTAGTCGTAGTAGTATTGGCTAATAATTTGTATAAATAAATAAATAAATAAATAAATAAATAAATAAATAAAAAGTGATTTATACTATCATTTTGTGTTAGTTATATATTTATGTCATTGAGATTTTTTCCCCCATGATAAATATATTTCACTAGCCTGTGTTTTTGTATTTTAGAAAGCATTCTGACTTTCAGATATTTTTAAAGCCATGTATTTGGAATTTATTCTTTCTCTTTGCACTTCAGAACCTCAATAAAAATCCTTTATTGACCCGCTGCTATTTCGGAAAAATACTGGTTCTATTAAATAGGTTCTCTTTTCAATTTCACATTTAAAAATAATAAAGTTGCTTAATTATTTAAACTGACCATACATATTTATAAAAGTGCACAGATATTATCTGTAATATCCTTTGAATATCATTAAAAACCCAGAATGTTATGGATTTTAGTTTTGGTCAATTGTTTGGTTTGTTAGAAAGAAGAACATGTCAATTATGTTGCATTCCATCAAATATAATGGCTATTTAAATAGGCCGTTCAGATCCTGCAGTACATGAGAACACATTTCAAGTTTTTTTTTTTTTTTTTTAAATGTGTGCTTTAAATGAATTTGCGTCATCATTGCAGTTTGGATTTATAGCATGGTTAAAACTATAAATTACCTGGGAATATATTATGGCATGTATATTCCAGAGCAGCCAAAAAAAAAAAAAAAACAGCTTTTAATTACATTCTAGCAATACCTACAATACGTTAGTTACAATTTAATTGCAAAATTAATTGCAAAACTAAAGTTTCTTATTTTTTACTTGAAGATTTTGTAATCTTGTTTTTGTTATTCAAAACCTGAATTGTATTACCTTGCATTGAACCAATGTTTCATTTAAAATAACAGGCTTTGAAAACCACATATGATCAATAATCAAACTGATCAGCATGAGAATACAGGTGACACTTTAGAGATCTGATATAAGTGGTTATATATTTGAAATGTAATAATATGATCACGTTCTTATAACATGTTATAGCAAAAAAAAATCTGTCATTGTTATTAGCATAATTAATAACATGCTTGTGCATTGTATACAACCGTTCATGTGCTGTAAATTTATTCTGCATTTCAGATGGTTTGCTCTTGTTTCTTAAGATATGCACTTTGCATTTTCTTTATTTTTATTGCATTTCATAACCTTAATAAAAAAACCTTCTGCTTCTATTACTCCTATCTCTTTGTTAATTCCCATGTATTAGTTACAGACAAAATCTATTAGTTACAATCATTTTAACCAACAATACATATATTATATGGAAGATAAAAAATAACCTTATCAAGAAAATGTGCAGTTGCTTTTAATACCATTTAACATGAAAGTTGTATGGCTCTTGTTAGAACCAAAGTCATTGTATTTTATCTTCCTCTTAATTGTATTCATACTTGTACTCTGGTTCTTGAAATGTATTTTTGTTTACGACTGTAAGTTGCCCTGGATAAGGGTGTCTGCTTAGAAATAAATAATAATAAATAATTTTAGTTTTGATCAGTTGATTGGTTTGATATTAAATTGAAATGTATGCATTATTTGTTTAAAATGTATCCAATGTTACATGGATATCTAATTAGGCTGTCGAATACACCTGAAGGTGCAGTATAGTGACATGATAAACGTGTTGGAAGGTAAACAGATTTTAGTTATACTGTACTTACAAGTATATGATATATGTGCTAGTTACTGTGTAATAACAATTAATTTTACAAAATACAGTTCTTCAAATTATTTGAAGGCTTTTGAATAATCCTAAATGTTGGTGTTAGTGTGTTTTTATTCAGAGGAAGAATTTATTGTATTACCTTACTTTGGACCAATTTGTGTTATTAAAACAGACATTCAAAACAACATACATTAATAATTACAATGGATTGGCAATGATGTACGGGCGACCCTTATGTTTAGGGATCTGATATAGTTTTGTATATATTTAAAACATATAATTATATATGTTACATTCTTATAACATCATATAAATATTATATATATATATATATATATATATATATATATATATATATATATATATATATATATATATATATATAATAACTTACAGCATAAGCTTGTAGATGTATACAGAATGTATACAAAATGTTAAGAAAAATATGGGATTTTTTTTTATAACATGGTTCTTCTGAGGTACTGGTACTTTTTAAAAAGTAATCTCTATTATTATTATTATTATTATTATTATTATTATTATTATTATTATTATTATTATTATTACTGTTTGCCTAGTTAGATCAGCCCACATGCCTGTTCTGTGTGGCGTTAAACATATTTTACAATGTGTGACCTGGGATTGTGACAATGCATCCATTATCAGATACAACCGCCTAACCTGCGATCCCCGGGCATCTGTGGTGCTGTATGGGGGTCCATTTAATTGTCTATACAGCAGCTGATTTAGTTACAGGCACCCTATATCGTTTTCCTCCACGGCAGATTCATGAGCTTATTTACATCCCTAAATGCAATAGAAAGAGACCTGTGACACAACCTTGATTTGAATTCATGCAATTCCATTCAATATGCAATCAATGTTTTGATTTAAAAGTAGAAAATATTGTTATTGTTATTAGAAACAAGTGTGTATATTTGAACAAGGTTCTGTTATGAATGTGGGTGATTGGTTTTCTGATACATTTTATAAGGGCTTGATCTCAACAGTTTGCCATTGTCTGTGACCAGTCCACTCGGTATATTTGACTATTGGTGTAGTGCATGTAATGTTGAAGTTTATAAGTTTTAGTACTGACAATACCAATATGCTTAAAAAATAATAATACTAAAAAACATCCACATTTAAAACTGAAAGATTTTATTTGTATTTCTGTAAAATGCAACAGTTAACTATTTCCTTAAACAATTCTATTTTTTTTAATAAAATGATATATTATTTTTCCAACTTGCTATAATAATCATAAGCATGCTTACAAAGCTACTAAACTAGCAAACCTACAGTTTTTTTTTTATATAAGTCTTTTTGCATCCAGCCACATAAAATGTTTCTTAATATGTAACCATTGCTAAAACATGGAACAAAACAATTAAAATACAATCAATTATCTTAAAGCAAAGCTGTTATAAAATTGACAAGCAACAATATCATATATTTCTTTCAACTTCAAACACAGTTGGTGCTTCAAGGCACTCTCTTCTTGACGCCAAGGGCCTGAGCAGACTTTATCTTGTAAGTCAGGACGGATATGATTCCAAAATACATAGCACTCTTCAGGATTAAGAGAGTGTAAGCAAACATGTCCACATCAAAAGGAGACAAAGAAATGGTTTCTAAAAAAAAAAAAAAAGAAATGAAAACCGATTATAAAAACGAGATCACGGTGTAATCTTATACTATATAAAATCGCTTTATTAACAAGCTTTATGAACAATCACGGCACTATTTGATATAACACATTGACAAAGCTCTAGAATGCTAGCTCAAGCCAAGACTAAATCAACTTGTGTGGGACTGGATGATGCATTTACACCAAAAAGAAATGGCTTCAGTTTTTTAAGTTGCCTTATAATTGTCATAAGATAATTGTATTGTATTACCATAACCCTTTAAAAAAAGCTGCTGTAAGGATACAGGCACCACAATCAAAATATATATTTTTGTAAAAACAAAATCTATGTATTAAAAAGAAAACTAAATATTGATATTGAAATGCTTCTAATAGCCTGCATAACTCGAATGGTTACAATAAGACCCCTACTTCATATGCACCTCATTTTATTCTTGATACCCTTTAGCATCAAATAGTAGTTCTATAGTAGTATACAATATGTTATAGTGTAATATATTACACTTTAATGATTTGGCCAAAAATTTCTATAAATGGTAAATTCTTTGTAAATATGGCAGCTCATACATTTACTAACAAACATACATTAAATACAAACATATATTTTGCATCAGTCATTATTTTTTTCCATAAGCTAAGAAAAGCCATTGCCTGAAGGGGATATAGTTTGTGCTTCAGTAAAAACAACAACAACACATTATTAAACTAAATAAATATAAAATGGAAGGTCTACCTTTTTTCTCATCATCAGTATACTGCTCTGGTGGACATGTTGATGCATTGACTGGTCCAGTCTCTTTTTTTACAGGTTGAGCTAATACAGAAAACAGACATAAAATCACTTTTTAGTGCTCACTGTGACCAGAGCAAAACATTGAAGAACATAATGGTACTAAAGAAAATTTTGCTTACTAATGTTTTGGTGTATCAGTTTTTGGGAAAGGACAACATATAAACAAAATGTCTTTATATAATGCAGTATAAAAAAAGATAACCATTACATTGTACAGTAGTACCCATTAATTAAATTAATTGCGTGTGCATTACCTTTTATCTCTGGTAGGTTTTTTACATAATGTCCATTTGGTAGTGCTTCATGAGTCACCTGACAGGAATAGCGATCTTTGTCAAAGTCTTTGTCAGTGACTTTGAGCACAATGGAGGCTTTGTCCTTCTCAAGCTGTGCCTTCGCTTCAGACACTATTTTATCGTTTTTCTTCCACTCTATTTTGATGACATCTGGAAAATACTTCTCTGCCAGGCAGACCAGCGTGACTTGACCACTTTTAAAAGAAGGCGGGAACACGGTCACTGTAGGTTTCGTCAGCGGTGTGTCTACAGATAAAACGTGGATGATTAGTGATGCCATTGTGCCACAAGGGGTGAAGGCTAATTGAAAGACAGCGGGGAATGCGTTGCCAATATTTGTCAGGTCAATATCCGAAGCTTCATTTCTAGCTAATGAATGGTTGTTATTTCATACTGCGTCTGCGACATTAACATTTGTTGCCTCTATTCCAGCAACACACTCAACATTGTAAAGTACACTATATTCAAATCTTAATGTTTAGCACAAAATCCCTTTGGTCTTAATACATAGCACACCACATACAAAAAAGAACACACACACACTTCTCTTAAAATGGTGCACAGATCCCCACCTGGTCCCATAACCCCTCAAGTGAATCAGTCGATAGTGTTTTTTTGTTTTTTTTTTGTTTTTTTTTTATATTATAAAAAGAAAAACTCCTTTCTCTTATGCTATTATACCATGGTCACAAAATATTATGCAGCCTACCTGTTTACTTACAAAGTAATTTCATTTGCAATGTATTATCTTTATTCAACCAATTCTCAAAATGCTACTACTACTACTACATTTGTGGAGCTCCTCAGCAATCAATTAAAAACTATAAAAAACAGTTATTAAAACTTTTTAGTTTCTAAATCTTTCTATAATTTCACTACTACTACTACTACTACTACGACTACTACTACTAATAATAATAATAATAACCAGTTGTTTAAGAATTCAACATACATGTTTTGAAGTAGACTTCAAACACATTTAAGTATGCATATACTTCACATTTTAAATAAACAATAGTTTAAAAATGTTTCATTAGATTTGTGTTTTTAAAAAACAAAACACAAAATAAATCAAAGCAGCAGCAGCAGCAGCAGCGTTCCCTCAATATTTCACTAATTTGGTTAATTCACTGTTAGTCGGTGTTGATATTCAGTTGTATCCCTGATAGTTTAGTGTATAACGGCCCTTCAGCGATTCACGGTTTGCTTATTTTTAGTGGAAGTCAGAAATCAGGAGGGAACACTATATATCAGGAGGGAACACTGTATATCAGGAGGGAACACTGTATATTTAGATATCCATGTCCCCTTCGGTCACTGAGTGCACAATTGTACAATGTTTAGTTTCTCATGTGTATCTATTTTATTATGCATAGATGTTTTTTCAAAGTATTGGCAAGTAACTTTTCAAACCCCATAGAGTTCACACCTGTTTTTTTTTAAAAAAGTGAAATTAAATAAAATCATGACAGAAGGGACTATACTGTGTATATATATATATATATATATATATATATATATATATATATATATATATATATATATATATATAGACAGTTTGTTATTTTTTGTAAATGTAAATGAGCAAATCTAAATGTAAATCTCCTACAAAATTGTATTATTATTATTATTATTATTATTATTATTATTATTATTATTATTATTACTACCAACACGTTTTCTTAATTTTTAAAAATAATTTAAAGCTATATTTTGACATGTTTCGAGTTTTAAAAATATATATCCCTAGACACGTTATTTATACATTGTTCCAGCAAAGAAAATATAACTACTAGTTAACTTTTATGAACTTTAAAACGCAACAAAATGAACATTGTATGCAAGTACTAATAACGTTACAAATGTATGCACACGTGTGATTAACCTACGTATTTCATTATATACCTTAAATACTGTACTTAAATCAGTGTTGGAACTTTTTAATTCGGACAACAGACATCATGATATCATAGGTACACAAGACTGACAGTACCTCATACCACCAGCTTTGTTCAAGAACCAAAGAATTATAGCTGCTCCGGATTGCAGTGTTACAGACAAACATATTGCTTAGAAACCCCTATGGCAAAGTTCTTTTAAAAGGGTCTGTAGATCAACTGTGTTTATCGTGAGTTAACCATATATTTGCATTTGCACATAATGCATAACTCTTTTTTCCCATCTCTATCCCAAACATGTGGTAAAACAAAGTTATATGGGCTAAACTGAAGTGTTTACAAGATCAATTATATTCTTTAAATAATATTAAATATCAAAAATCTAAAACAGTATCAAATGCTATCATGAACTTGATATACCCCAAAGCCATGAGAAGGCAATAATATCATTCCTAACCGGTTACATTCATCAAAACTTACCACTAACAATAAGTTGTGTTCCACTTCCAAAGGTCTTGCCCCATGAATCCCACAGTGATAGAGTATCATACAAAAAGTTAGCCCCTATCACCCAATCCAATACAATCATATTCAAAATGAAATAAAATTCACAAACTCGTCTTCACTTAATTAGATTTTTTGTTTGGTAATAATAATAATAATAATAATAATACTAATAATAATAATAATAATAATAATAATAATAATAATAATAATAATAATAATAATAATAATAATAATACTTTACAGCTACTTGTACTATTTTACTGAGCCCTATTCAAAAGATTATTCCTCATTTTTCGGGCTCAGACAATATCTAAAATCGTCAACAGGATGTTTTGAGACTTGTTTTTTTAAGAGCGCAAAATAGTACTTACTTGTAACAATCAATTCTGTTCCACTTCCAAAAATCTTTATATAATAGTAGCCTCCCTGTGTTACTTACATGTTTATGCATTTCTCTATTTATTAAAACTGAAATAGCAACTAATCTACCAAAAGTTTCAATCAGTTTAATTTATTATACGATTACATCCTTTATTAGGATTACAATAACACCTGAAACAATAAGTTTAATTTATTATATGATTACATCCTTTATTAGGGTTACAATAACACTTACCTGAAACAATAAGTTTAATTTATTATATGATTACATCCTTTATTAGGATTACAATAACACTTACCTGAAACAATAAGTTTAATTTATTATATGATTACATCCTTTATTAGGATTACAATAACACTTACCTGAAACAATAAGTTTAATTTATTATATGATTACATCCTTTATTAGGATTACAATAACACTTACCTGAAACAATAAGTTTAATTTATTATATGATTACATCCTTTATTAGGGTTACAATAACACTTACCTGAAACAATAAGTTTGGTGCCCCCTCCAAAGTGCTTTATCCTGTTGTTATCACACTGATATAGCATAATACAAAAAGTTATGCCCATTGCAAATGTAAAGTCTCTCTCTCTATATATAACCTACACTGAAGCCAAGTTTACATATGTTCACAATACAAATCTATTGATTTTTAATTCTTAATGTACACAAAACTATCTATCTAAAACGTATACATAAGGCCTGCATTATATTAAGGAAAATGGAATGTCATTATATTACATATTCACACAATAGTTATACTGTTATGATTGAGTAACCTAGTTTTTTAGTAATAGCATTGTTATTACTGTCCTTACATAATACTTACTATGTGACATGTATAACATGTGCCCTGTTACAATAAGCATTACCGATTCAATAAAACAATACTTACTGGTAACAACAAGCTTTGTCCCAGAACCAATTACTGAATGTACCACCCGCTACTAATTTAGCCCTTGGAGCATTATCTGTATAGAATGGCAATTCTAGTGTGTCTTATCCAAGTATACTCTCTTCACAACACAATTTAAACCATTTTGTACTCTTGTATCAATGTATTGATTTAAATAACAGCAGATCATCTGGGTAGATGAGGCTAGCACTTAATAAATACACTATTCTATTTATATTCCTGAAAATAACGTTTCCAGTGACTGTTAGTATTATTTGCAACACTGATCATCAATATTTAAATAGATTCATTTTACTTCTTTACCTGAGAAATGACTGACATATACCAATCACATTATATTTACTATTGCAGTAAGCCATATGTCATCATTTCCAGTAAATATAAGTATGTAAGAAGCAGTTCATTTACATAACTTTCATCAGAACTCACAAGAGATAATTAAAGCTAATTACTTACCAGAAACAACCAGTTTGGTCCCTGTTCCAAAAACCTTAATGCTCCCCACAGTGATATGCAATGCTACAATAAGCTACAGTAAATATGCACACGCATAATGCGTTTCCTGGACAAGACATTGAGAGCAACGTTCAGTATAACACACTTCATTTTCTTTACAGTATACAACGCCTTATCATATGTTTATTTTGTATTTAAGGAAGTCGTTTTTTATTTTATTTTTTTGCCAAAATGTTCATATTAAACTTAAGTACATTCTTAGTTTATGCGAAGAGGCTGTGTAAATTAAAAATATAAATTCAACAAGTATTAAACAAACCAGATTATGCAATAATAATTGAATAGTAGATGTTTTCTATATTGTTAGAAAAAGTTACTTACAAAAAAAAGTTGTATTTATTTAACTTACCTGTAACAACCATTTTGGTACCTGTTCCAAATAATTTAAAGTAGTAAGCTCTACCTCCAGCTGTCACCCCACATTGATCTGAGCCCTTACACTAACTGTGTGAGTGCTTTAGACTGTTTGATGGAATAGTATCACATTAGCAACACGTAGAAAACATACTTTCTTTTAACAATTCATTATGTTCCACTTCCAAAAACCTTTATATCATATCTATACCCCTGAAAGCTGACTGACAATGAACCTTTATACAAACTGCCATCACAGAATGTCCTTCAGAGTTAACAGTCCTACTTGCAAGACTAAACTAAATTATATTTATTCTTGTACTAATTTAGGATTCCAACTTTTCATAGGATTATATCGCAATTTGGGATAGGCGGTTCAAGGTGAGTCTTTGCATAGTTATCACATTCCGACAGTCCTAACAAAAAATATACAATTCAAAACATATAACTATCCAAAGCATTTATATAAGGTGTAGGCTGTTAGTGTGCACTCCATGTGTGTCCTAATATACTATACACATAACACTGTACTGTAATATTGACATACATATACAAAATATTCATTTTGATATTTAGGCTTCTGCAAATATTGCACAAAATAGGTACAAATGACATTCTTACCTGTCACTACAAGCTTTGTGCCAGAACCAAACACTTTGAACCATGCTCCCTGGTAACACAGTGTGAACTCATTGTACAAAAACTTAGCTAGAGGGGACACTGACAGATGCAGCTACGCTTTTTCTGTTTTTCTGTTTGTGTTTCCCAATTCCATTGTGTTTTAGAAATATCCACTATCGAAATTAAATTAAAACCATATATGTTTTCCAAACAAATAAGAGAAAAGCATGCTTTCTACCACATAGATCGGTCTTATTCTATATCTAAGCAATAAAATAAGCAAATGAAAATTATTATTATTATTATTATTATTATTATTATTATTATTATTATTATTATTATTAATAATAATAATAATAATAATAATAATAATAATAATAACACAGTGCTTACCTCTATATACATTGATTTATAACTATACTTATATATTACAGTTTCAACTCCTAGATTAACACACTGTATGATATGTGCAACACATTATCAAGTATTAAAAAAAAACACTTACCACTGACAACAAGCTTTGTCCCAGAGCCAAATACCTTAACAGCATAGCTGCCAACTCACAGTAATTTATCCCTTTACAAAAAGGTATGATACTTTGTACTGTGCTGTGGAGCATTGTACACTGTACGGACCTGAGCCCTTACAATAACTATATAGTACTTGTTTGGCTCAATAGTATTACCTCTGCAACAAATAGCAAATGTACTTACTGGTAAAAATCAGTTTTGTCTGACTTCCAAAAACCTTTCTACCATTCCCCACTGAGTACCTACGCTGACACAACGAAAAATACTTCTTTTTGTTGCCATGACAACAGGTCCTTTGGAGAAAACCCACTGCGTATATTAAAGTAAACTAATCTGTACAGTATTTATTCCAGTACCATTTAAATTATCCACTTATTCATGAAAATATACCACAGGATAAATCAGCATGATATGCAAGTTACAAGAAAGAACCAATCACTCATTAAATTCACTGAAAAAAAAGATCTGAAGTAAAACCAATAAAAAATGGGCCTCCATTGTATCCTTGCCTTAAGCTTTCTCCTAACCCAAACTCTTAAATACTATACTTCTTCAGTTATTGCAGAACTCAACAGTTACAGCTTAACATGCCTAACACTTGTTGTCACTTACCAGTGACAACAAGCTTTGTAATAAGTTATGTTCCACTTCCAAAGGTCTTGCCCCATGAGTATCATACAAAAGTTATCACCCAATCCAATACAATCATATTCACAATTAAATTAAATGAACAACTAATTTGTCTTCACTTGATTAGATTTTTGTGTTTGTTTGATGTTATTAATAATAACATCAAACAAACACATAGTAATAATAATAATAATAATAATAATAATAATAATAATAATAATAATAATAATAATAATAATAATAATAATAATAATTTACTATTTTGCTGAGCCCTATTCAAAAGATGATACCTCATTATTTGGGCTCAGACAATATCTAAAATCATCAACAGGATGTTTTGAGCGCAAAATAGTACTTACTTGTAACAATCAATTGTGTTCCACTTCCAAAAATCTTTATATAATAGTAGCCTCCCTGTGTTCTGACTCCACAGTGAAATAACCCTTTACAAAAATGCTGTGCACCTTGTCATATAAATTATAGGCATACAGCATATTTTTTACAGTTTCATTTATTATATGATTACATCCTGTACAATACCTGTCTAGAAGTGATATTAGGGTTACAATAACACTTACCTGAAACAATAAGTTTGGTGCCCCCTCCAAAGTGTTTTATCCCAGTGTCAATCACAGTGATATAGCATAATACAAAAAGTTATACCCATTGCAAATATAAAGTCTCTTTCTATCTATAGTCTGCACTGGAGCTAAGTTTACATATGTTCACAATACAAATTTCTTGATTTTTAATTCTTAATACACAAAACTATCTATCCAAAAAAACTACATAAAACTCATATTGTATTAAGGAAAATGGGATGTCATTATATTACATACTCACACAGTTCTGATTAAATAACCTAATGTCTTAGTAATAACACTGTTATTACCACCCTTACGTAATACTTACTATGTGACATGTATAATATGTGCCCTGTTACAATAAGCATTACCAATTCAATAAAACAACACTTATTGGTGACAACAAGCTTTGTCCCTGAACCTAACATCTTAATATAAGCACTGAATTACAATGTAATTACAGCTTCTAATTACAGCTTCTAACTCAACAGTTACAGCTTAACATGTGTAATATGTGCACTTCAACATAACATATTACAAAGTATAAAAAGAATACTTACCAGTGACAACAAGCTGTGTCCCAGAACCAAATACCTTAATGTACCTCCCGCTACTGGTAACTCACAGTAATTTAGTCCTTCACAAAAAGAGTACAGTACGGTAGCATCACAATAGTTCATAACTGCACTCTTTAAATCACTCGGTACGGTTAATTTGTTATGCACTTATCAAGTTGTTATAGATGCCATTGCAGTAAATATTTAATCATGCTGTGAATGGATAGCTGAAAATACTGTATGAATGAAAAACCAGTGCTGTGATAAAGTACATTTAGAGGTGATGTAATTAAGTAATGTAAATACAACTTTTTAATATAACAAACACACAAGTAAATAAACAGAAGATCTCACCAGACATGTTACTTACCTATAACTACCAAAGACCTGAAGTAAATAATAAGCTATATCACTGATTGTCTTCCCACTCTAATGTGAGCCCTTACAAGAACCATGTAGCATTTCATCTGTATTGTACAGCTTGTTTCAATGTTATTACCTTTGCTACAAATATCAAACAGAGTTTTGTTGAAAAAATTTACCAAGTAGGCTATATGGGGAAGCTTTTAACTCCAATTAAATCAGATAAAATAAAAAAAAAATCTAGGGAATTATCACATTTGAAAAGTCAACAGAAGAAATGTTAAAATAAATCAATTAAATGTGTACCTGTAACCACGAGTTTTGTGCCTGTTCCAAAGACTTTTACCAATCCATCCCCCACAACATGAAATCATCATACAAATACAATACTCATACAGAAACGGAGGATCATTTTTTCTACAAATACATTATGGTCCATTTCTCTTCTTTTATTTATATTAAGTTGGTTGGTTTAATATTAGATCATTTGTTTCAATATTATTACCTCTGCAACATCTACAAAATGTACTTATTGATAACGGTCAGTTTTAATTAGAAAATGTTAAAAAAAAAAAAAAAATCACTTGAAAACAACCAAAAAAGGAAAGTTTTGTCCCACTTCCAAAACACTTTTTCAATACCCTTTAAAATAGACTAAACTAACTTTTCATCTAAGTATACCAGAAAATCTATACGGTATCACAGATAATAAAAAAAAATCATTTGAAGTAAAACTAATAAGATTTACCCCACTCAACCAAACCATTAGTTAGAACCATGCATCTTTGTCCTGATCATTATCCTAACCCAAATTCTACAGATACTGTTCTTTCTCACATATGCAGCAGTGTAACTAATACACTATTGTACATGTCTTTATATGCATTTTACTTACATTGCAATTACAACTCCTAGCATTTACAGATTAAAATGTATAATAGGTGTGATGTAACATAACATGGTACGAAGTATTAAAAAATACTTACCTGTGACAACAAGCTTTGTCCCAGAGCCAAATACCTTAAAATCATAACGGCTATCTCACAGTGATTTAAAAAAACAGTACCACTTTGTACTGTGGTGGTAAGATGGTTCAGCATGGCAACAGGTTTAAACTAGTTTCAACTATATATATATATATATATATATATATATATATATATATTTTTTTTTTATTTTTTATTATTGTTCTGTGAAAGATATTTAGAAAATATTTTCATATGAATGAAATTAAATAAGATGCAAAAAAAAAAAAGAATCAATAGAATTATTATATTTTATAAGTTACGTAACTGGTCAACAGAAGACATGTCATAATAAATTAAATGTGTACCTGTAATGACAAGTTTTGTGCCAGTATCAAAGATTTGTATCTATCCATCTTTCACAACATGAAATTAATGTACAAAAACAGAGGATTATAACTTACAGCAGATGGGCACATAGCTAATAGAAATACACCTTAGTCCATTTCTGTTTATTTACATATTATTATCTGTTACAAATATAGAACACACTTACTTGTAACAATCAGTTATGTTCCACTTCCAAAAACCTTTATATACACTGAAATAAACCTTTACACAAACTGCTGCCACAGAATGTCCTTTAGTGTAATATTCAAGGTATCTGCCATCTAATGACTATACTTACTTGATTCCGCTTCAGAAGTTTTTTAAATAATATCCGATAGTACCATTGCTTGGCACCCCACACTGAATGGAGCCTTCACAACATCTAAAACCATAGACGTGCCAGGACTTTAGGCTGGTTTGTTAAGTCATACTATCTCTGCATAAAAAAAAACATTTACATTGTCCTTACTTTCGTTCAGCCTTCTAGCACATTTGTATAAGGTATACCACTACAAGCCAAGTTAAAAAAAATGCAAGTCGTCTAATTACCTAAGAACTACAAACAGCTTTTTACAGTTGATGGTAAATACAGAAATATATAAGTCTGGAAGTCTGGCAATTAAATGTTAATAAAAACTGTTGAGGAAATGACATCAGACACGTGTGCAACAGCCATTGGATGTGAACACACACACCATGGTTCATAGAGGTATTAGAGGGAGTTTCCTGGAAAATGAGAAAAGCCCCTTTGTCATACCAAAGTGGTTACTGTTAATTCCTGTTCTCAGGACATGCTGGCAATGTTTTCTTTAGCTGATTAGATATCTGAAAAGAAACATCTGGTGTAAGTTTGAACCACAGTAAATGGCCAATGCCCAGCCTTGGTTGATGTGTGGTTTTGGGCTGCTGAAGCTGTTGCTGCTGGGAAAATTAACAAAGCCAGGTGATAAGTAAAACAACATTTAGTGAGGATGGAGTGACCAGATGTAACTAACAGAGGGGGGGTGGAGGGGGGTGGGGGGGGGGAGATAAAAGGACCTTTCCGGAGTTGATCAGGTATTTGAAATGCGGAGGTTCAGAATTAATTCATAATCTGGAACGTGATGTTGATCTTTTTTTTTTTTTTTTTTAATTATTTTACATTGAGCCTTAATACATTTTCCAGTTTTATTTTTGGACAATTTTAAAAGTTATAATTTTTTTTTTTAAGAACTATCCTTGCTAAGTCCTGTCTCTATGCATGTTTTGTTGGTGAATGGTACAAGTGTACCGGCCCCTGGTGTAGAACTTCGGACTAGTGGGTTTAGTATTTAAATGATCAACATAAAAAAAAAAATCCAGGGCCCTATTGCCCTTTATCCAGTAAGTGGCATAGTTGGTACATTTGGCTATATTATTTGGTACACGGTAAGGCGCGGTCAACATTGGGTTGGCGCGTTACGGCCAGTGTACAGCCCAGTGTCCGACATGATTTATACTTGCCCTCATGGTTGTTGTGGATAAAGGCTAGATTGGTAGAATAATAATGGTTTCTCAAGAACTTAAAATAAGATGAACAGCCAATGCCTATTTTTATGTTTTAGGATCAAGGGCATCAGGGTATATACAAATATGAACAATAATATCACAAAATAAGTCAGTCACGACTTGTGGTTGGTCTTATCTGTAGTGCACATTAGCAAATAGCATGAACAGATGTGTTTCCTGGAATCTCTGCATCAAGGTTCTTGTGGTTTAAGCTGACTATTGAAACATCACTGTTGTGGTTGGTGTGCTCTGTATCGTGCAATTGTAGCACCACACGCGGCACTAGACACTCTCGGAACTTAAATTAATCAGTAGCCAACTACGCTACCTAGTGACTAAATTTATAGGGCACTAGGACCCTAGCAACACTAAAAGCAACACAGGTTTGTAAATATGACCAGTTGGAACTCAGAGCAGACAGACAATGACAAGAAAGACAGACAACAGAAATGCAGTTTCACAATAAAATGTTTATTTGTTCTTGTAAAATCATTAAAATATGGCAATGAATTACTATAAACTGACAATACCAAAAGTTATCAAAATAAAATAAAAAAGCACACACTAATTAGCTAGTGCACAAAGTATATAAAAAACCCACTGCTAGAGTGCAAAAGTATCAAATAATAAATATGTTTGTCAGGCCGCCAGGTCACAACAACCGCCACTGGATCCTCATCAACTGTTCAAGGGCAGGTGCAACTAGTGTGTCGTCCCCCCCCCCCCCCCCCCCCCACACCGATGCCAGGCTCCTCCCTTGACATGGCAGACACACCCCCTGGAGCCACTGTACATAACACCCCAACAACAATTAAGTATGCTTGTTTATAGTCAGCTATACCAATACTAGATCATGTATTTAAGAAAACACTCTGCAGCCACAGTTAAATTAAAATGCAGCACCTGAAATACCACTCACTCTATGGTGGGCATTTATATAAGTATAAAAGTGCGAGACAATGAAACCCACCACCAAGAAAGATATTTTCTTTAGAAGGAGTAACTGAACACAGCCTAATATGCCTGCAGTTACAAAGGCAAAGCCTTTATACCCTAGTAACATGCATTAAGTGGTGCAGAAAAAAAATCATTGTGATTATATTTTTTTAATATTGGGGTAAACACCACACAGCCTGCCTTTTTTTTCCCAGCTGGTGGGTCAATTTAAAATAAAATGCAAGTATTACTCCTAGCAGAGAGAAAATAAAGGTGCACTAGGGTCCCTAAACACGAAGCGGGTCAAAAACCCTATTAGGCAATGTACCTTATGGTCAATAATTAAAAAGAGGGCCAACTACTTCCCTTTAAAACGGAACCCTTTCGTCCTGAGTCCACCCTCCAGTACAGCCTGTTTGTTCTAGTGGTGCATCTCCTATCCGTGGCTTCTCTCTGAATTCCAATCTCTGCACTCCACGTCTCTGCTGGCTTGTCCTGCTGTCCTGCTGTCTCTCTTGTTCTGTCTGCTCCTACCAAAAAAATTAAACTCAGGAATGGTTTGTCATTTACATGGTATAGGATACAGCTGTGGAATAATTAACAATGTTCAAGCATGTCATGAAAGTCTATTTCTTATACCAACTTAGTAGGGCTGTATTAGAAGGTTCGAAGGTTCGTTCACTAGCCAGGAATTTGAAGATTGTTTTAAACCTTCGAAGGCTCATCAGACGCCATTCACACACTGTGATTTTTTTTTTCTGTTAATAGAAATCATTTGACAATGTGTGAATACTATAAATCACACACTAAATGTCACTCACATGCAAAAATATTTTTATTTGTATAATGCATATTACTTAAACAAAAGTTATTGTATTAAAATCCAACCAAATCTTTATATGTAGCAACTCTATATGTGCCACTTCCGTGTATGGAGCAGGGTATATTATCCAAAGCACTAGGGGGTACCTATAGCGGTTGTAGTGCTTCAGTAAAATATGTACTGAATACCTTGTTTACAAGACAGTGTAAGAGAAGTGCTATGGTAGAATATGTTTGAAACATACAAAATATACGATAACACAAATAATTTTAATTTTGAAAAAACTCAGCACTGTTCGTCCCTCCCCCCTCCAGTCCATGTTAATCAGAGGCAAATTTCTTCATTCACCATCTCGATAGCAAAGCGATAGTGTCACAAGTGACGGTTTTTAACTGCCTGTATTTTTTGTGTGTGTTCTATTAGTGAATCTGTTGTTTTTAAACTGCTGCTAATTCTCCTGTCCATTGTGACTGACGTTTGGGTTAAGCACTTTCCCCACAGTCAATAGGAAGTCCTGTCTTACCTGCCAGACCAGTCAATGATAGTCATGGGCTGACTATAAAAAGGGAGGAACAGGGACCAGGAAGAGAGAGGAGTATTTTGGGAAGAAGCACACAACGTGTCTGGAAGAATAGCGAGGAGACAGCAGTATTGGAAAGGAACAGCAGCACGGAGAACATTCTTGGGAGCAGTCGAAGGTTGATTGCAGGAACAAAGGAACGGGTTTGGAGTTTTTGTTTTTTTCTATTTGGGACTTTGTTGCAGCGGGACTTGGTTGGGATATCTTTGTATGGATTTTTGTTTCTTTGGATTTTGTGTTTTTTGGGGGATTTTGTTTTGTTTTATCACCTGCCACTGTTGGACTGTGTTCGAGCTGCCTTTTTTTGTGGTAACGGGTTGGTGTAGAGAATTATTGACACTGAAGACATTTTTTGGTTTACAAATAAATATATCTTTATTCTAGGTAACTGCCTTGCTGTGTCTGGTTGGGACTCCTTGGACAATCCATTCCCCAGTAGAGTCAAGGTTGTGGTCCCGGGAGACGGCCGAGGGTCTGAGGACAAGAAGAGATAACATTATTTCATTTGCACTTTAATCATTTCCAGAACTGCTCCTAACTTTTTAATATTTTTGTACTTATCTACGCTGAGCAATCTCTTTGTAGTCCTGCCAGGACATGCTCAAGGTCTGCCAGCGTTCTACTTACCGTTGTCCCAAGGTTCGAGGTCCAGCATCAGGGTCCGGAGATACTTACCAGTCAGCACAGAGGGTCGAGGTCCAGCGCCGGTCTCCAGCGTGCCACATCGGGGTTCCAGAGAAAGGAGACACGCGGGGTTTAAAGATAGGCTAAGGGGAAGTAACCAGAACCCCTGGGTAGAGGTGTTAATTCTACTTGAGTACCTGAGTGTACATTTCCTGATGGCCATTTTCTTTGTCCTGCTCCTTTCCAGGTTCATCGAAGGTGTTGGCCGGTCAGCGGTTTATTTTCTGTGGCTTTCCCTATCTTGTGTTTTTAAACTTGTTGGTGTGTGGTTTTTAGTATTCTATTTGAATCCTGTTGAGAAACAATAAAAATTGTTTTTACCTATCCAAGCATCCAGGGTGTGTATATGGGAACCGGGGATAAAAAGAACCTGCACAGGGGAAATTATTATCTACTTGGTCATCAAGGTCCTTGTTCTTGCCAAACCCAATGTGGCGTAGTCGTTACAAATTCTAAAAGCAGGTTTACTACGGTTACCCATGGTCACCCTACCCGTGACAATAGTGCAAGCTGTATTGAAAGAAATGTCTCGATCCCTCTGCTGTTTGGGAATTTTTTTTGTTAAATGCCCAGACAACCAAAAAAAAATAAAAAGTTGAATGCAAGCTGTGCAAGCGACTGCTGATGTATCATGGAGGCACATCTAATCTTTGGGGTCACTGTACAATCGTAAATTCATATTATTATTATTATTATTATTATTATTATTATTATTATTATTATTATTATTATTATTATTATTATTAATATTTTTAGTAGTACTAAAATGTGACTGACCGATATCCTGCTTGGAACGGTGACTGTTAAATTAAGTTTGTTTTGCCTAAATCCGCTGCAGTTAGTGCTGCTGCAATGCAAGCTTACACGCAAGCACCATCAATTACAGGTAAATAAACAATGTGTATTTTTATTTAAATAATAAAAACATGATTACCGTTCTACAGAATGTATTTTTAAACTGAATGTTTTATTCCATTTATATGGCTTACTTGTAAAATAGGATTTTCAATCACATCTCAACAAGTAGCTATGGTGACGTCACCATAAAATTATGCAAATTAGTACAATCGAAGGTTCGAACCTTCCTTCGGTAATGTGTTACGAACCTTCGAAGGTCAAAATGTACCCTTCGTTGCAGCCCTACTTATTAGTAGTCATTGTTTACTAGTATACAATACCCTATATGTTGGTATGTAAAATGTTATAATTTATCATTGTTGTTCATAATAATATGGTTCCTAAACTTTCGCTTCATTCTGTGTAAAGCTGGTACATTAATCCTGTGAGGTGCTTTAAAACACCTGTATGTACAATGTTAAGCAAGCTATAAAAAGAGCAGATTGTAAACGTTAGGTCACCCTGTGACACAATAACAAACATCTTACAGATGAATTTCCTGGAATCATTGCATGAAGATCTTCTGTGGCTGTTTTATTCATCTGTAAAGTATCAGTGTAGAAAATAAGCGAGGGGTTCTTGTACAGGTTACCTATGGCTTTGCATCACTGTGAGTATCCCAATAGGCACAATAATATGTGGCAGAATCGTCCTTTAATATTCTGGTTATTGTAAGAGTATCTGTTTTATCTGCTCTATCAACCACAAATCTGTTTTCCAATGTTGTGTCGTCGTAAACAGTGCTACCCGCTGCTTTGTAAAGAATCCGCACCAGAGCCTTGACTTCTTTATGTCGATACCAATGGATATATGCACTGCTTATATCATCAACTCCATTCACTTCACATTTTAATCGGGCAGTTCTGCCTGTACTTCTTATCATGCTAAGTTCCTGAATCATGGTAACAGCCGCTTCTCCATCTGCATTTGAGAAAAAAAAAAATCAAGGTTATTTAAATCACAAGGTATGCTTATCATGAGCAGAAGAGGATAAATCACCAATATCTACAACTTACACAGAAACAGAGAAGCATATATGATACACGATGCCAGCAACATTATTTCATCTGGGCTGAAAGGTTTTGAAGGTAAGTACAGCATGATACTTATTTAGAGCCTGAATCGTTTGATCCAGATTTGAGAGGAAATGACTGTCAGGTTTATAAACCACGCATTCGTATCACAGAAGTCCTGTTTATATGTGTGGTTTCATGCTTCTGTGTTTTTTTGTTTTTTGTTTTTTTGGGTTTTTTTAGAAGACTGCTACTTGCACACTTCACTAAAAAACATCACATCTGTGTTATTTGAATTGATCGACCTGTCAGAGAATTGTACAAACATGTTAATTTATAAAACTGTGTTTTTAAGGATAGTGTTGGTTTCTAACTTTTCTAACCAAACGTCGGAAATAAATGTGTACAGTGAAATTATTTTACACGCATTGTGCAATCAATAAGTGAGGAAGGGTCGGATATAGTAATCTACTGTGCATTGGGCGGTAATGTTTTATCACATAGAAAAAGTAAAGTCAAAGGTCAAGGTACCGAAAATAATGGAAATCTGCTATTTTCTAGGGTGTCATGAATATACAAGTGGAACGCTGGTAGATTATACAACTGGTATATAATAAGATGGTGTTTTATATATATATATATATATATATACATATAGTCAGTTAGTTTGGTTGACTTTCTTACAAAATGACTTGGTGGAGTTAACAATTCATTTGCACCTGTTTATGTACAGTATGTAGATGTCTTGTTATATTTTCTTTGTATTTTTGTTTGGTTTATTTACCCACCGTTGACGGTGGAGAGTTAATATTATTTTAGATTAGAGATTTGTTTTTGCACTGGGGACTTAATAGTCAAAACTAGCCACAAATGCATTACAGCTGCTGTCCATCTAGACTCCGTGGTTAATTGTGTCATGGGTGACTAAGATTGATTTGTGTTTTGTCTATCATGTGTGGGTATTGTCAGCGCTGGGTTTTGGTATCATGGGCCCCTGGAAAAAGGAACCAGAACAGACCCCTCCCCCCCCTCCTTTAAAACTGTTATAACAATGTAAAAAACAATGTTGAAGGAAAACATGGCTTTGACACCAGATTCAAATAACCACTCCATTGTTTTAACGTGAATACCAAACGTGCAATACTTTCATGAAACAATTAGCTATAAAGACTTAGCATACAGAGCGCCATCTAGTGACTTCAATACACAACTTTTTAACAACTGGATTAATCTGAAAAGAACCTTTAAAAAACATGTTAGGAATATTAAAATGTTAGTAAGTACTTCATACCACAATCTATCTTAAAACTAAACAGCATGTTAATTACATTTTCCTAATCACCTCTGTTCTAAGTAAACCTTATGCAGAGTAATTAAATCATACACTTACCTTAAATTAATCTTCTCAATTTCATCTGTGCAAAGTCTCTGATAATGTCAGTAAAATCCAGTTTTCTGAGTATATCACATTCTGTGGACATGATGGCAAGGCTGTTTAGGCGGTCCTGGTAACAGCTTTGTTTTTTATGTCATATTCTGACATGTTCTGAAAGTCGGTAAGGAAGCCAAACAAGTTATGCACAGTAACATAAGCTTTTGATTGGTGCAAGGAAAATATGGACACGAAATCTGTCTCTGCCCTGTAGTAAAACTTTAGTTACACTGGGGAAATCGTGAGCCTGCAGGGTATTGGGTGGTCGTCTCTGCCGTCGCTCTTCATCTCGCTATTTCTTCAGCACTGCAGTTTCCATTGCATGGTTTTCAAAATCATCAAAATGATCACGAATCTCATCCAGAAATGTTTTCAGAGATTCAAGTAATTCAACTAGCACTGACAGTTTGATGCTTTGTGCTTGAATGGATTTACTAGTTTAGTCGAATCTCTCCAGAATGTTGTTCCACAAGTCTGTGGGTTAAAGCGAAAGGCAGATTGAAGTTACCTTGATCGTTAATTGGTGATATGTGGCAGACTGGGTCAGACTCCTTGTTCTGTACTACTTTCTAATTCTTCTGGCCCGTTATTTGGAACAGTAGTGCCACCAAAACTCTCGTTGACCAGTTGTTCAGGTTCATTTGCTGTTGTCGTTACTTTATTTTTATAGGATTTAAAACCGAAATTTGATAGTCTCTGAATGTTTTCCTGTCCCATTCCAGCCTTCTGTGTCCTAGAGTGTGGAATGTCTGTTTTCATAGGGCAGGTAATTGTGACACGGCACCACAAACAATCAGCATGCACAGTAGCCTACATATCTTATTAATAATGGAAACTAGACATTGCATTATGACCATATCTCAATCGTATTCTATTCTTTACCTCATTTGTTTCCCTAAGACACTTTTATAATTGCTCTCTCTATGTATTCCTTTCTGAAAATGTCATTTAGCAGAGACATAAGCACTTGTAATTATACTGTATTTTAAAAGGAACCACAAATGTTCTGCAGCAAACAACTGTGTAATTATGTGTAAAATATAATGCCACAGAATAGCTACATAAATTGTGGTTGGTCTTATCTGTATCATGCAATAACAAACATCTTATACAGATGAATTTCCTGGAATCATTGCATCAAGATTTAGTGTGGCTGTGTGGCAAAGTGGTTAACAGTGTGCAGGTGCAGGTAATGCAGTAGTGATTAATGAACAAACAGAAAAGATAATCCAGGTGCAATGATGTTTATTTTTACAATCCATTTGGTCTGATGACCCAAATACAGCGGTAAAGAATAAACAATGATAATGAGAAGCAATACAGCGGCGTGTATTGCTTTATTGTAATCCTCGGGTTTGGTCCCGAAATAATAGTCACATTCTCAAACACCCACACGTAACACAAATACAATTCCACAGTGAGTGTTAAAGTGCTCGTGGTGTATTTACAGTTCTCCGTGACATATTGCAATGTTGGTTCAGCATTAACCATTTACAAAGGAACAGATCACCTCGTTCCGTCCCCTTTTGTACCATCTACCATGACCCCTTGGTTAACGAGTGCAACAGCTCCTCCAATCCCCGCCTGCCACATTGTTTCCTTTCCAGGTTGATGATTTAGTGTACCGGAGCTCCACCCCCTTTGTCGATGACCAACTCACCTAACCCTGGGAATGAATTGTCTGGACATCCAGTCCAGGGCACTCTGTTCCCTTTACACAGCACCCTCACAGGTGGGGAGGGAGAAGTATCACCAAGAATCACTTTGTCTCTGTCACAGGCTGGTTTAATCTTCTATAAAAGCATCAGTGTAGAAAGTAAGCAAGGGGTTTTTGTACAGGTTGCCTATAGCTTTGTATCACTGTGACTCCCAACCGGCACAGTAATATGTTGCAGTATCGCTCGCAGTGACTCTGTGTGTAATGAGGTCGTTATTGTCTGCTTGAACCTTGAATACTTTAAAACTATCATCGTCGTATGCAGGGTTATTTGATTTATCTGTTTTATAAAGAATCCGCTTTGGAGCTGAGCCTTCTTTGTGTTGGTACCAATGGACATATGTAGTAGCTAGCCCTTTCACATCACAAGGTAGCCGGGCAGTTTTCCCACTACTTTTTGTAACAGTCATTCGATTTTGTGTCACAGTCAGAGCCGCCTCTCCACCTGCATTTGATAAGAAAAGACATGATTATTTAATTTTATTTGTTTATTTGATACTTGATGTGTATATTTATGATCAAAAGAAAATTGAGAAATCATCATTATATAAAACTTACAAAGAAAAAAAGAAGCAAATATGATATATGAAGCCTGAAACATGATGAATTGTGGATATCAAGGTTTTGAAGGTAAGTACAGATACTCTTTATACTGTCTGAAAGATTTTGGTCAGATTTGAGAGGAAATGACTTACAGACTTATTAACCAATCTCACGTTACCACGCTTTGCTGCCCCCCCCCCCCCCAAAGTATTTAACGGGCTAATTTTTAAGCCCTTATTATTTAAGAACAGTGTTACTTGTGTATAGGCCTATAGCAAAATAAAACAAAAAAAAGAGTGTTACCTGACAAATGTTCATGTTATAAAGACATGGGAAACCAAACCTGTCATCTTACAGATAATGGGGCTAATGATTAGTAACTGATAAATATAATAACTGCATAATATCTGCAGTAAATGTGTAGAATTCATTTATTTTCTATCTATGCTGCCATCAATACAAATTTTTTTTTTTTTTTAGAAGACTGCTACTTGTACACTTCACTAAAAACATCACATCTGTGTTATTTGAATTGATCGACCTGTCAGAGAATTGTACAAACATGTTAATTTATAAAACTGTGTTTAAGGATAGTGTTGGTTTCTAAATTTTCTAACCAAATGTTGTAAATAAATGTGTACAGTGAACTTATTTTACACGCATTGTGCAATCAATAAGTGAGGAAGGGTCGGATACAGTAATCTACTGTGCATTGGGTGGTAATGTTTTATCACATAGAAAAAGTAAAGTCAAAGGTCAAGGTACCGAAAATAATGGAAATCTGCTATTTTCTAGGGTGTCATGAATATACAAGTGGAACGCTGGTAGGTTATACAACTGGTATATAATAAGATGGTGTTTTATATATATATATATATATATATATATATATATATATATATATATACACATAGTCAGTTAGTTGGGTTGACTTTCTTACAAAATGACTTGGTGGAGTTAACAACACGATCTTACAAGTGGCCAGTCACCGAGGAAACCAGTAATGTGTTTGCTATTGTCACAATGACTAAGCTTAGAAAATGGTGAATGCATGTACTTTATCTGAAAACACATATTGGTTAAACTCTCACTAATTACGTAATTCATTTGCACCTGTTTATGTACAGTATGTAGATGTCTTGTTATATTTTCTTTGTATTTTTGTTTGGTTTATTTACCCACCGTTGACGGTGGAGAGTTAATATTATTTTAGATTAGAGATTTGTTTTTGCACTGGGGACTTAATAGTCAAAACTAGCCACAAATGCATCACAGCTGCTGTCCATCTAGACTCCGTGGTTAATTGTGTCACGGGTGACAAAGATTGATTTGTGTTTTGTCTATCATGTGTGGGTATTGTCAGCGCTGGGTTTTGGTATCATGGGCCCCTGGAAAAAGGAACCAGAACAGACCCCTCCCCCCCTCCTTTAAAACTGTTATAACAATGTAGAAAACAATGTTGAAGGAAAACATGGCTTTGACACCAGATTCAAATAACCACTCCATTGTTTTAACGTGAATACCAAACGTGCAATACATTCATGAAACAATTAGCTATAAAGACTTAGCATACAGAGCGCCATCTAGTGACTTCAATACACAACTTTTTAACAACTGGATTAATATGAAAAGAACCTTTAAAAAACATGTTAGGAATATTAAAATGTTAGTAAGTACTTCATACCACAATCTATCTTAAAACTAAACAGCATGTTAATTACATTTTCCTAATCACCTCTGTTCTAAGTAAACCTTACGCAGAGTAATTAAATCATACACTTACCTTAAATTAATCTTCTCAATTTCATCTGTGCAAAGTCTGATAATGTCAGTAAAAACCAGTTTTCTGAGTATATCACATTCTGTGGACATGGTGGCAAGGCTGTTTAGGCGGTCCTGGTAACAGCTTTGTTTTTTATGTCATATTCTGACATGTTCTGAAAGTCGGTAAGGAAGCCAAACAAGTTATGCACAGTAACATAAGCTTTTGATTGGTGCAAGGAAAATATGGACACGAAATCTGTCTCTGCCCTTTAGTAAAACTTTAGTTACACTGGGGAAATCGTGAGCCTGCAGGGTATTGGGTGGTCGTCTCTGCCGTCGCTCTTCATCTCGCTATTTCTTCAGCACTGCAGTTTCCATTGCACGGTTTTCAAAATCATCAAAATGATCGCGAATCTCATCCAGAAATGTTTTCAGAGATTCAAGTAATTCAACTAGCACTGACAGTTTGATGTTTTGTGCTTGAATGGATTTACTAGTTTAGTCGAATCTCTCCAGAATGTTGTTCCACAAGTCTGTGGGTTAAAGCGAAAGGCAGATTGAAGTTACCTTGATCGTTAATTGGTGATATGTGGCAGACTGGGTCAGACTCCTTGTTCTGTACTACTTTCTAATTCTTCTGGCCCGTTATTTGGAACAGTAGTGCCACCAAAACTCTCGTTGACCAGTTGTTCAGGTTCATTTGCTGTTGTCGTTACTTTATTTTTATAGGATTTAAAACCGAAATTTGATAGTCTCTGAATGTTTTCCTGTCCCATTCCAGCCTTCTGTGTCCTAGAGTGTGGAATGTCTATTTTCATAGGGCAGGTAATTGTGACACGGCACCACAACCAATCAGCATGCACAGTAGCCTACATATCTTATTAATAATGGAAACTAGACTTTGCATTATGACCATATCTCAATCGTATTCTATTCTTTACCTCATTTGTTTCCCTAAGACACTTTTATAATTGCTCTCTCTCTATGTATTCCTTTCTGAAAATGTCATTCAGCAGAGACATAAGCACTTGTAATTATACTGTATTTTAAAAGGAACCACAAATGTTCTGCAGCAAACAACTGTGTAATTAAGTGTAAAATATAATGCCACAGAATAGCTACATACATTGTGGTTGGTCTTATCTGTATCATGCAATAACAAACATCTTATACAGATGAATTTCCTGGAATCATTGCATCAAGATTTAGTGTGGCTGTGTGGCAAAGTGGTTAATAGTGTGCAGGTGCAGGTAATGCAGTAGTGATTAATGAACAAACAGAAAAGATAATCCAGGTGCAATGATGTTTATTTTTACAATCCATTTGGTCTGATGACCCAAATACAGCGGTAAAGAATAAACAATGATAATGAGAAGCAATACAGCGGCGTGTATTGCTTTATTGTAATCCTCGGGTTTCGTCACGAAATAATAGTCACATTCTCAAACACCCACACGTAACAGAAACACAAGCCCACAGTGAGTGTTAAAGTGCTTGTGGTGTATTTACAGTTCTCTGTGACAGTGCAATGTTGGTTCAGGATTAAGCATTTACAAAGGAACAGATCACCTCGTTCCGTCCCCTTTTGTACCATCTACCATGACCCCTTGGTTAACGAGTGCAACAGCTCCTCCAATCCCCACCTGCCACATTGTTTCCTTTCCAGGTCGATGATTTAGTGTACCGGAGCTCCACCCCCTTTGTCGATGACCAACTCACCTAACCCTGGGAATGAATTGTCTGGACATCCAGTCCAGGGCAGTCTCTTCCCTTTACACAGCACCCTCACAGGTGGGGAGGGAGAAGTATCACCAAGAATCACTTTGTCTCTGTCACAGGCTGGTTTAATCTTCTATAAAAGCATCAGTGTAGAAAGTATGCAAGGGGTTTTTGTACAGGTTGCCTATAGCTTTGTATCACTGTGACTCCCAACCGGCACAGTAATATGTTGCAGTATCGCTCACAGTGACTCTGTGTGTAATGAGGTCGTTATTGTCTGCTTGAACCTCGAATACTTTAAAACTATCATCGTCGTATGCAGGGTTATTTGATTTATCCGTTTTATAAAGAATCCGCTTTGGAGCTGAGCCTTCTTTGTGTTGGTACCAATGGACATATGTAGTAGCTAGCCCTTTCACATCACAAGGTAGCCGGGCAGTTTTCCCACTACTTTTTGTAACAGTCATTCGATTTTGTGTCACAGTCAGAGCCGCCTCTCCACCTGCATTTGATAAGAAAAGACATGATTATTTAATTTTATTTGTTTATTTGATACTTGATGTGTATATTTATGATCAAAAGAAAATTGAGAAATCATCATTATATAAAACTTACAAAGAAAAAAAGAAGCAAATATGATATATGAAGCCTGAAACATGATGAATTGTGGATATCAAGGTTTTGAAGGTAAGTACAGATACTCTTTATACTGTCTGAAAGATTTTGGTCAGATTTGAGAGGAAATGACTTACAGACTTATTAACCAATCTCACGTTACCACGCTTTGCTGCCCCCCCAAAGTATTTAAAGGGCTAATTTTTAAGCCCTTATTATTTAAGAACAGTGTTACTTGTGTATAGGCCTATAGCAAAATAAAACAAAAAAAAGTGTTACCTGACAAATGTTCATGTTATAAAGACATGGGAAACCAAACCTGTTATCTTACAGATAGTGGGGCTAATGATTAGTAACTGATAAATATAATAACTGCATAATATCTGCAGTAAATGTGTAGAATTCACTTTTCTATCCATGCTGCCATCAATACAATTGCAACACAGAAATCCACTTTGAACTCTTTTAGTGCATGCAAACAGTATTGCCAAATCTTTTTTTTAATTAATTAGCTCCTTTTGTTGTGCAGAACCAGTTTTTTAAGCTTTCTTTAAACTTTTTACTAAAGGCAAGAGCATAGCAATTAACAATACCGTTTTTGCAGATGTTTCCTCTACCTCTGCATCACTGTGAGAGTCCCAAAAGGCACAGTAATATTTGCCGTTCTCGCTTTTCTCAGGCATACGCACTGAAAGAATACACTCGTCAGTCTCATCATTGATGTCAACTGAGAATTTGTTTTTATAGCTCTCCTGATCATATTCAGTAATAGGACCTGTGCTGTAAAGAAGCCTCTTCAGACTTTCGCCATCTTTTTGTTGGTACCAATGAATTTGTTGATTATTTACTGCGCCTTTAGGTAAGACTTTGCACCTTATTCTTGCAATTCCGCCCCTTTCTTTAGTGATGGAAAGTTGATACTGTTCCAAGGAAACTGCAAGCACTCCACCTGCAATGAAGAATGACATGGTGATGTGTATCTGTCACAAGGGCTGTCATTTCAAAAGTTTGTTTTTAAAATGTAAAACTTACATGATAAAGATAAAACTATGATATATGGTGCCCAGGACATAGTTTCTCACTGAGGTATAACTATACTCTTGGTTTTAGAATGTCCTCTTACTGACTAAGCTTTTGAAACCATCTTCAGACACAACAGGAAATGAATCTAACCAATCAAAGATCAACACACAATATGACAATGACTGTTTTATTGCACATTCAAATTAAGCTAAAAAAAATTGGTATGCAAAGACCCGAAGAGGAAGTCTCTTTTCACTGAAATTGCAGGTGAACACTGCTGGTTTTAGCTTATAATTACACATTTAAACAAAAGCTTTAAAAAAGAAAAAAAAAACTACCAAAACTTCAACAGGGTTAAAAGGAAATTTCACTGGGCGTGAGCTGGGGGGGGGGGGAGGATAAGGCAGAAGAAGTAGCAAGGAGCAGTTAGTAGGACAGAATGTGGTCACCGACTGGGGCCGACGCTGTCGACATCCCAGGGGCGGAGGACCCGGCAACCGGAAACAGGATAGAAAAGAGGTCACCGACTGGGGCCGACGCTGTCGACATCCCAGGGGCGGAGGACCCGGCAACCTGAAACACATATGAGGGTTATGACTTGGAAAGCCGCCCCTCGGGAGGAGATGAGAGAGGTACCCAGCATCTGAGGCTTCTGTAAGGGGCGCTCGTAAAACCCCTGATTGGCTGAGACATCACGCTGCCTGGGACCTGAAAATAAGGACAAAGCATTGAGGTTAGTATAGGACTCGGCACGAGTGACAACGTCCTGAAGAGAGGCAGAATAGAAGAGAGCCTCGAGTGAGATGAGCGCAGAAACTGCGACAGGACAGAGTTTTGCCGGGGGTCCGCTCTGACTCATGCGGTGAGAACCCCTGAAGGTAAGGGAGGCGGCTGCCTAGCCCTGAGGTCGGGGAAGTGAGCCTCACTTGCCCCCCAGTGATGACCGATGCGAAGGCATGTAGAAGGTGGAGGAGGGGAGGAGGAGGAAAAACGAAACACTAGACAGAAAAGGTGCAGGTGATCAGGTCTTAAATAGTAAATAGAAACTAATTAACGGGAGATTAGAAAATTGAAAGATTAGAGATTAGCGGCCCCCCCAGCTCCACGCCCCCCGAACCTCACCAGCTAACATTTATTTGAAACTATGGCCTGGACTAAAACAAAACTTTGACAACCCACTAATCGCACTTAACAAAACTGTATTTAATAGCGTTTTCTTTTTTTTTGTAAGTATCTAATTTCTTCTACTCATAAAAAGAAAATTCTATTAAATACAGTTTTGTTAAGTGCGATTAGCGGGTTGTCAAAGTTTTGATTTGGTCTCAACCTATGTCTGTGGCAGAATAGCATCACTGCCAAGGCTTTTGAAGGGTAGGAAGCAGACCCAAAGGCAGAAGCTCTAGTTCAAAGCGCAGTTGCGCACATTTATTAGCATCAAACAATCAAAAACACGGGAACAAAATAAACAAGGTACAGAGACCAAAATAAAGGGTTAAGCTAAACACACGTCATACACCACCACAAACTTTACCATTCAGCTGTGCCATGGCCTTCACTACAGGTTTTCCAAACTCCTCCCCGTAAAAAAAGCATTTGGCCTCCTTTTTATACCATGTGACTGGGACCTGATTGATGTTCAATTATTCAGTCAAGTCCCAGCCACATTCCAAACTTAAATTCAAAATAATTTAACTTTACTTAAACACAACACATTATTGCATTTCCTGCATATTCTTTAGTACAGTTTTATTGAAGCTCTGTATAGGCACCTTGCTTGAGTTGCTGCCAATGTTTCAGTTAAGCACACGGTTTCAAAATCAAAATCTACTCTGAGTCAACTTTCTCACAATAGTTTTGATTGACTCCCAACAAGCTTGATGTTCAGAGTTACTACTCTAATTTAATTTAATTAACTTTTTACAAGGCAAACCAGGATAATAAAAACTGAGAACATGACATAATTCATAATGCTCTAATTGATATGTTGAATTTCACTATAATCGCAGGACCTGGACACAATTAAAAGTATGGTTATATAATCGTAGAGTATAGCATTGACGGCATCACAAAATGTGATTTCATTCAGGCCCCTATATAATAAGAAGAACATTAACGGTGGGGGACTGTGCTATCTTTAAACTGTTTCATCATACAAGACTACTGAAACAATTCCATTACTGGTTATAGCAGTCCCATAATAATGGACAGTTAACAAATTATGTAACATAAAAATACATAGGAAGCTTAAAATCACACATCATTTTGGGTTAGATTTTCTAATTTGTATTCAAGCTTCAGCAGCACAGTGTCTTTCTGTAGTCTTTAGTAATATTTATTTAGTAATATTTGCCGTTACCGCCTTCCTCCAACTTAAACGTAAGAATACTTGCCACAGTCTCATCATCAATGTTAACAGAGAATGTATTTTTATAGCTCTCCTGATCATATTCAGAGTTAGCACCCATGCTATAAAGAAGCCGCTTCAGACTTTAGCCATCTTTTTTTGTACCAATGGATATATTGAAGCTCCACTGTGCCTTTAGGTAAGACTTTGCACCTTATTCTTGCAATTCTGCCAGTTTCTTTAATGATGGAGAGTGGATACTGTTTCAAGGAAACTGCAAGCACTCCACCTGCAATGAAGAATGACATGGTGATATGCATCAGTCACACAGGCTGTCATTTCAAAAGTTAATTTCTAAAATGTAAACCTTACATGATAAAGATAAAATAGATATTATGCATGGTGCCCAGGATATAGCTTCTCACTGAGGTAAAACTAAGATATTGGTTTTAGAATGTCCTTTTTACTAAGCTTTTGTTGTATTCAGATTCAACAGGAAATGAGTCTAACCAATCAAGATCAACACATACAACATGCCAATGAGTGTTTTAATTCACATTCAAATTGAGCAAAACTTAATAAATAAATAAAAACTGGTATGCAAAAAGACCTGAAGAGGAAGTCCCTTTTTACTGAAAGTGCACACTTTGCCGGTTCTGTCACAACTTTATATTATAGCTTATAATGAAAGCATTTAAACAAAAGCTACAAAAAAAAATAACTGCCGAAACTTCAATAAGGTTAAAGGGTAAGTTCAATTGAAAATACATCATAAGGAATTTGTTGCTGCATTTTCCCCTTGTTCCTCAGTGGCTACAGTCATTCAACTTGATTGATATTCTGTATAGGCATGTTGCTTGAGTTGCTGCCCGTGTTTCAGTCAAGCACACATTCGCTAGAATCAACATCTACTCTAACTGAGTCAACACTCACAATGACTTTGAGCTCACAGCAAGCTTGATGTTCTACCGTTTTTTGCAAGGTGAACCAAAATAACACTAACGAAGTGTATTATAATTGATATGTTTGATTTCAGACTATACTCTCAGGGCCTGGATACAATTAAATGTATGGTTATATACTATAATTATAGAGTATAGCTTGGATGGCACAGCAACATTTAATTTAATTCAGGCCCCTACATAATAAAAAGAATATTAATAACATTAATCAAAAGGGATTTGGGGGAACTGTGTTGAATTTAAACTATTTCATCATACATGACTATTAAAACAATGTGATCACTGTTTATAGCAGCCCCATAATAAAGACATTACTAGCCATTGTCATTATTTTATTAAATTCTGTAACATAAAAATACATACATAGCTTAAAATCACAAATCATTTAGGGTGTGTCTTTATGTAATAATAATGCACCCATTAAAATTACCAAACCAGAAAAAACGAGGATATATTTGTGTGTATATTTTATTATCCTTTTTACAATTGTAAGTAGTGGTTTTTTTTATTTTTTTTATTAAGATCTGGAGTACATAACGTTGTGAATGTTGTCTATTGTGTATTGGTGAAGTGGAAGTACATGTTGTCCAGACTTCCATGATGTCATTGAATTCGAGCTGCAAATGAAAAATGAATTTGTTTATTTATGTATTTGTGAACAATAAATACAGTGGCTCGAGTCTAAAAACATATTCTTTAAAACGGTAGGCCTACTGCGGAATTCTTTAGAATATGTCGGTAAGGGATTAAATAACGGTTAACTGTTAAAATGACGGGTCTTTTAGAAAACAAAACACCGTTTTTTCAGTGTACCAAAATGTGTAGTACCCTACTGTACAAAACCTTATTAAGATTAAGTAAAATATCTTCATTTTAGCAAGTTTCTAAAATACTTTCAGAATGTAAAACTTTGACTTTATGAATCATTGTAATATCTGAGCTCTTCAACAACTCTTTTGACATGTTGCGTTTCCTGGTATCTCTACAAGTGACTTTTTGTGGTCGTTTTAATCTAAACACAAGTGTAGATTGTATTACTTTTAGTACAGGGTGTATGTAGCTTTGCATCACAGTGGTGCCAAACGGCACAGTAATATGTGGCTTGATCGCTTGATTTTGTTTTAGGCACAGCAAGAGTACACACAGAGTCCTTTGAGTTTCTTTCAGACATGATTCCCGTGGAGCTCTTGTCGTCGTATTCAGTTTTCGAAGCTGTGGAATAAAGAACCCGCTTCAGATCTTCGCCATCCTTTTGTCTGTACCAGTGGATTGTCAATTTAGCAAAATCAATTCCTCCCACTTCACAATCAATTCTGGAAGAATCGCCTGGTCTTGTAAGGAGGATTTGTTTTGGCTGATTCAGTGTTACAGCAGATTCTGCATCTGTAATATAAAATAAATACATACATTAAAAGAAAACTCTTGAGAGATTTGTCAGTAATAAGGCATGCATATTACTTTGTGTAAATTCTGTAACTTACAGATGAAAAGTGAAACCACTATTACACACACTGCCCGAGACATCTTGTGGTCTTTTAGAAATGAATACGCCTCATACTGTTCTGAACTGCTTTTAAAAGCAAATAACAGGAAGTGACTCGGTGACCAGATAACCAATCTGCTCCAGAGTTTAAGTTGTTTTTGCATGCATTCATTTTCAAGCTTTATAGCAGCAACATTTTCAATGCATGTTCAAACAACCTTATGACAATTTAAAAGTTTTTTTTTTTTTTAATGGCAGGCAACATTGTAATTGCTTCCATAAATACAGACGTCATTCTAAATTAAGAAATCGAAATAAAGCCAAGCTGTATCTATTACTTATAATTGGTAGTAAACACAACTAAAATGTTTAAAAGAAAAACACTTTACATAATCCTTTCTTTGGTGTACATCAACATAACTTGTAATAGTTTAAACAAGAAGGCTGACCCATAGGAATCCTGGCATTAGAAAGGGGTTTGATTGGCTTAATTTAACAAAGGTCTGGAAAGGAAGCGGCGAGGCTGTTAAAAAGGGTTCTCGTGCCTGGTCTGCATACTTTCTATAGTCGCCACCTCTGCATAAAGGCTAAAAAACACCTAGGGAAACAGGCCATATTCTACTGTAGCTGCTTTCTGAGAGGTATTCTGTTTTATTATGAATATATTGGATTTTAATACGAATTAGATGTTATTTATTCCTAATTATTTGGTTTTGTAGGTGTGGAGGTTATTAATTTTGTTTACAATGAAGTTTGCAACGTTAATGTTGTTAAGGTTTTACATTAAGTAGGGCCTATGTTTTGATTTGCGTCTTTGGGTCGTTTTTATTTTTCTTATGAAGTTTGATGCCTAGACTATTCCTCAAATTAGAAATCTTGTGGTTTTATATTTTTAGATAATGATTCTTTAAAAAATCTAAATGATGGACAATCATAACCTTTATCTCAGATGAGGTATTTCTATTTTAATTCAGGTATGTTTTGTAATAATCCTGAATTGTAAATGAAACACCAACCTGGTAGTTAGAAAAACGTTTTGTTATGATAATAACAGTTATGGCTAAGTTAATCACCTTTTGATTGGAATATGGAACACTAAAATATGGGACTTTGTCCTACGAAAAAAAGTTTGGGGATCGCGTCTTTTGAAGGAGTACCTTAATCGATGTTTAAAATGTATAACGTAATGTTACTTGTGTGCCTGTGTTTAAAATCGCCGGTGTGCCAGCATGTAAAAGGTTTCTGTAGAGCGTCTCCTGTGTTTTAAGTCACAGTGCTGTCCCAATAAGCACAGTAATAACTGCCAGCATCGTTATCTTCCACGCGGGTTATAATGAGATTGCAGGTGGACTCCTCGTTTAGTTTTTCGGCTTTGAAATGCTCTTTATTAAAACCTTGGTCGTACTCATATTTTCCGTCATTCTGGTAGTACAATATCCTCTTTAACCCTTCCCCGGGTCTCTGTCTATACCAATGTATATAAGCATCATTAATGTTGAACCCGACGGCTTTACAGCTGAAAGTTGCTCTTTTTGTTTTTGGTCTTGTGACAGATATCTGCGACTGTTCTAAAGAGACAGAAAACACTCCACCTGAAATAAAAGAAGAAAAGTGACAATGCGATTCATCCAAATCACCATGATAAAATGCTGTATCAGCCAGAGACACCCATAACCTAATACTCACATATAAGAGAACCAAAAGAAATGAAACACCAAAACATCATCTTGGCTTAACTTCAAAACTAACGGTAGCAACAGAAAATCCAGAATTGTTGTGCACCAGCAATTAGATATCCATATGCCGATCGAGGAAATGACGCTGATGTGATTTTACCCAATCCTAGGCGAACGCCTTTGCACCTTCAGTTCCTTCCAAAAAGTAAAATATACCCGCGTGTAAACTCCCCTCCAATTTTGCTCTACTAGAAATCGCCACAGTTCTTGCAGTTTCTAAGAACGCACATGCTGAATTAATTTAATGTATCTTCCAGATAACAGGAGTTCATGATCACTGTCACAATGAACGTGTAAATCTTATATAAATGATCGTTTTCTTGTAAATCAAACGAAAAATGCACCGCTGGTTGAAAATTCCGGCAAAGTAAGTGAAGGAAACTAAATATATTGACCCAAAATGAGGTAGAAATATAAATTAATGAAGTAGAAATAAACAAGGATATATTATTCTGTGAACTAAAAAATAACGTAGCAAATCAAAGAAAAAAGAAGTGAGAACAAATTGTAATGAAAGTAAAAGCTTCAAGCACTGGTCATCGTGACTGAGGCAAATAGGTTCGCAAGAAATGGCAGGATTTCGCCTATGTGAACGTTTATTGAACCGAGCCGATTACGAGGGCGTCTGCAGTGTTGCAGACTATTCAAAGCAACTATCCTCTGAACAGCAGCCCTTGCTAAGTTCTTTACGTTCCCACAATACATTGCAACCTCCACGAACATCCCTGTCAAGATTACGCCAGAACACTCGTGAACTCAAGTAATCGTTCAAGAGCGGCTGGAGTTACGACGATTGTATGGGAAACACTGCAGTTTCAAAACGCAGATCTTACGATGGTCTTACGACGTTGATTTGGTTCAATAGCCTTTTGGTAAACAGACCTCTTGTTAGTTTAAAGTGGCTTTTAGGAAACGGGCCCCTGGTACTGTATCTGCAGTCTGTGAATATGCAATCGCGAGAGAGGAGCGCTGTCCGTGGTTCTGAATAATATGCAAATGGATATGGGATAAGGATTTTAAAACCTTAGTACTCTTTAACTTCCAGTGAGGCCATCTCCATAGAATGTGAAATAATTAATTTAACACATTTTTAAAGTTCAATGCGCACCAGCTTTTTATTTATTTATTTATTTATTTATTTATTTATTTATTTACTTGTGTATTTATTGGGATGGATTGATATGATAAATTATATCAGTTTATGCAAAATCCGTGAAGTCCCGTATTCATATAATTTATAGTGTCCCGTACTGGAGAAAAGTTCATCTAAAACACAAGTTTTTGTAAATGCGCGCCATAGCTCTGTATCAGTGTGGTTGTCCAGACAGCGCAGTGATAATATGCAGAATCAGTCTCTGTTATGTCATGCAAAACCAAGGTATAGACATCTCCCACTCGTTCAGCTACATATTTCTCTTCAGTGAAACCTGTATCATAAACAGACTGAGTTGTAGAGGAATAGTATAATATTCGTCTAAGTGCTTCATTTGATCTGTGTCGATACCAGTGAATGTAAACCGTATCCAAGTTTACACCCGATACCTTGCAGTTAAGTCTAACCATGTTCTTGTCTTTGGATTTCGTGACTGATTGAGGTTGTTCCAAGATAACAGCCAATATCTCAGCTAAAAAAGAAATAAAACCAGCCATGAGTTTAGTCTAGTGACACATCTGAAGTTATATTACAAGTGCTAGTTTTTATTAAAAATATATATATATATATATATATATATATATATATATATATATATATATATATATATATATATATATATAAACTCACAAAATAATGTAATGAAAATCATAAAGAAGCTCAATCCAATCATCTTGAAATCTACACCAACAGGACAGCGAAGAGTATTTCTTGCTTTAGTTTAACTTGCAGGTACCAGCAGAGCCCAATTAAAATGTAACGGAGCAAAAGTTATCTGATCTGTAGCTTTCCAATGGGGTGTGTTTCTCCAGATTGTACAGACAAAGAGGAAGTGACTCGCATACGGCTGGTTTTTGATTCGGCAGTCTAACGGCAATCTTAAATTATGCGCGCAAACACCAATCAAGGCAACAGTGCCTTCTCTCGATTAAATGTTACTTTCATCTCACAATTATAGTCCTTTTTTTTAAAGGCAGTGACTATTCATTAAATAGGTTTAAATAGTTTCACTACGATTGCCTGATTGACTTATAGATCGACTGACAAATTCTGATCCAAGATTAAATACTACGACATCGCAATAATAATAATAATAATAATAATAATAATAATAATAATAATAATAATAATAATAATAATAATAATAATAATAATGTCAGTTGTCAGACAGTACATGAATTCCAGAACAAGGTAAAATATGTAACACTTTACATGTAGTTTGGTAGAGAAAGGGTTTTTATATCCTGGCTGTTATTGTATGAAAAACCACTTGTTTACGGTTTTCTAAGAGGTGGTGGGTTCAATAAGCTTGTCACTTTACACACAGTGGATTCACTCTGGGGATATTGTAGGAATATTAGAAAATTTAAATCTTTCCCCTGTGTAAAATATTAGATTTGTATTAAAGAAAAAAATAACTCCATAGTATATGATTACGATTATTAGCTTAATAGTAGTAGTAATAGTAGCAGTAGTGGCAGTACACCGTATAAAAAACAATAGTATTTGTAACATTTAATTTGAAGCTAATACAATCAAAATGCGTAAAAACAGACTCTAATGTGTAATAAGAAATTGGTTATTAAAATCCCATAAAATATGTTTTACTCAGGAAACGACATGTCTAAAACTGTTCTAGAAAAAAAATAACTATTATATAAAACAATATTCTAAACGGTTTTTGTCTGGACTCTCTGTAAAGAGAAACACTGTGCGTATCCCAATACGCACAATAGTATGTTGCAGAATCATCCACTTGAGGTCTGGATACAGTTAGGACGCATTGGTTTTTATTTTTTACTGTTCCAGCAGTAAATCTGTCCTTAAAGCCTTCATCATTGTTGCTGTCACCGCTAGCTGACCGATACAAAATCCGTTTAAGACCCTCTCCCTTTTTCTCTTGGTACCAATGAATAACCGTGGAGTCAACCGACAAACCACCACCCAATTCACAGTAAAACCGGTGACTTTTTCTATTTGGTTGAGCTAGTATGAAATCTGGAGTCTGCTTTAGTTCACCTGCGTCAGTAGGACCTACATAAAAGAGAATACAATAAATAAATAAATAAATAAATAAATAAATAAATAAAAGTAATTATTTTTCTATATTAAATAAGTACATAAGATAGAAGATTACTCACACACGGCTAGCAGTAACAGATTTGTCATTAAAAAGAGTAACATCGTTTTATTATTCTAATGCAATTGTATGGTTTCTTGGATTTTTCAACTCTGGTTATTTTTTTAGGCAGGTCGATGTGTTAACAGTTTGCAATAAAAAGGTGGCACCTTAATTCTACGCCCAGTGACGTAATCTGTTACAATTTACAAAATTGTTTCACATTGGTAAACCCCTTAAGACAGCTATACTACTTTTATTGTAACCCATAAAACATTGTAGATAGTTCTATGCATTAATCTTTTATAAGTAATTCAATATATATAGTAACCAAAAACGTTTTAGAAACGCGCAGTTGTTGAATAACACATAACGTACCATATAACAGAATTAATTAAGGAAATAAAATTACAAACTGCGGTAGGCCTACAAGGCAATGTATTTGCAAACGTACATATATATGTATCTTTTCTCTCTCCTTAAAAATAGCATAATTGGAGGATATGCAAAGTTTATCATATGCTGGGCGAACGCGCATATTTTACCAGCAATTTAATTGTATTTAGTTTACATCAGAATATTTAATAAACTCAATAATTAAATACATTTCTTAAGCGTCTAAATATGGTATTAAATCAACAAAATGACAATGCTGCCCAGTTTGTTGGTATAAAGCATTTTAGAGGTGTGAATAATTTAACATGGTATAAATACTTTTTAATTCAAATGTTATATGACCAGCATTAGGGAAGGTAGGTCCTTTATTAAAGACAGCTTCGAAGTTGCTCTTAGCAGGCTTGGAGTTTTTTGTTTCAACAACAGCAAAGCATATCAATAAAATATAAAATGGTCTTTAAACCATCAAACGCAAATATATTTACCCCAGTGTAAACGGCACACACCTAGACAATTTAAAGATTTGAGTATGTTTTATTGTGCTTTCTTTTTAGAGTTAAATCTAATTATTTGTATTGCTGGGATTATAATTACTGTGAGGTATTTTGGTGTGTAATGTTTCGGTATTTGCATTTTATTATAATGTACTATTTAATTGTGAAAATAAAAATGGCGTTGATGTTTCCAAGTCTGGTCTTGCAAATTCTATTGGATTGAGACCTGGTGATTGCAAAGGACATTCCAGAACTTTGATCATCTTTTTTGTGTAAATACGTAGCCAAATAATATGTGTATATATATATATATAGGGCAGCAGTGTGGAGTAGTGGTTAGGGCTCTGGACTCTTGACCGGAGGGTTGTGGGTTCAATCCCCAGTGGGGGACACTGCTGTTGTACCCTTGAGCAAGGTACTTTACCTAGATTGCTCCAGTAATAACCCAACTGTATAAATGGGTAATTGTATGTAAAAATAATGTGATATCTGTAAAATGTGAAATAATGTATAATGTGATATGTTGTAACAATTGTAAGTCGCCCTGGATAAGGGCGTCTGCTAAGAAATAAATAATAATATATATATATATATATATATATATATATATATATATATATATATATATATATAATTTTGCGTAATCTGGTTACATATTTATAATAGGCTACGTTTTTTTATTTTTTTATTTTGATTGTTGGCCCATTCTGTATGCCATTGCTTAAGTATGTGCCACAATTGCATTAAAATAGTTAAACTAATATATATGGTTGCTATAAATAACCTTCTCGGTTTTGTGTTCCACATATAGAATAAACAAAGTAGTGGGGAGATATATATCTATCTCCACAGCAGCAATATTGATTATTCATGAATAAGCACACTTTTATTGAATGTATCCTTAGGTGCCTATCATTTAAATTAATTCAACTGGACATTTTACTGCAGACACTTCTAACAAACTGATCCTATTATCGTACCGTTCTAGTTTTGTATAATGAGAAGGTGTTTTTGTCCTTTCAAAAGATTGTTCTTGGACGAGGTTTCCTCGCAGCTGTACCACTGTGTACTCCAATAAGCACAATAATAAGTGGCTGCATCGCTCTCCTTAATACCAGATACTGTGAACAAGCAAGAGCTATCCTCCTTAGTAACCGAAAACCTGTGTTCGAAACCGGCAGCAGATTTCTGATCGTCAGCTGACTTGAAATATGAAACCCATTCAAGTCCTTTCTGTTCGTGGTGTCGATACCAGTGTATAACAGTGTCTTTTAAAGACACGCCATCCACTGCGCATTTAAACACCGCATAATTCCTTTGGCTTTTCGTTATTGACATAGGTGATTGAATAATATCAGCCCCAGTGTAAGCTACAAAGGGAAAAGAATAAAATGATTAGTGTTATTTTTTTACATGTATCCATCCATACACTTAATGTGATAATAATAATAATAATAATAATAATAATAATAATAACAATGATCATAACAGTAAACTTACGGGGTAAAAGTGTCAATAAGGCTATAACACACGCTAGCATTTTGAACAAGCTGTTCTGCATGCTTTTAGGGGTTTCAGATTCAGTGGGTACGTGTTTGTCATTTCAGTGCATTCGTCATGTTTTACAGTAGCGAATGAGATGTGTTTTTGTGGGTTGTCATTTCATTGGATTATTGATCTTTGAATGTGTACTGTAACCCAGTCATTGTGTCAAGTGCAGCAAAACAAGGTCATTCATTTTTTTCGTGTTCCTTTTTCACACAAAACGTAGGCTTAAGAAAACAAAGTGTAGTATGTCTATAATGACATTTTTTTTGTAAGCATAGCCTAAATATTGTTATTAAAATCACGCCTCAGCATTCGATTTAATCTACCCCCAAATGAATGTGTTTAGTTTGTTACACGCATACACATTTTTTAACTACTGTTAACTTTGGGACTTGTAACAAACACATTGTTTTGTAACAGTAAATGATGAATACGTTTGCAACCCTCTTGTCTCGGTAATGACGCGTTGTCTATTTCCATTGTTTTGTTTTGCTATGGCTTCATTGAAATGCCACTGTTACGACGAATTCAGTGCCCACTAGGATTCATGTGTCCCCGATGGATGTGCGCATGCGCTTGCAACAAAACCTTGCTATCTGCCAACGGGAGCGTGTGATTCCTCGCTCACGACGCTGTCATTGCAATCCACTAGACTGTAGAGCAGCGCCTGCTGCAACGTGAACGTGCGGTGTGCTGCAAACGGGAGCGAGTTTATTGCTTCTGGACGGAAGATGTTTGTGTAAGCTTGTGATTTCGGCGATTCTACATCCAGAATAGATTGTTTAAATACAGTAACAACAACAACAACTATATATATTGTGTTTCTTCAAATGTGTATAAATTAGCTAGTTACTTACTCTTATTAGGACGGAAGTATTGTATGTACTCTTACTATATTGTGATTATCGAACTGTACATGTATATATTTTAGTTAAAGTTGCTCTGAACTTATTGTATATTTTATCTGCTCTTACTGTATTGTGAAATATGTATATTTTGTGACAACTGTAAGTCACCCTGAGTAAGGGTGTCTGCTAAGAAAATTAATAAGAAGAAGAAGAAGAAGAAGAAGAAGAAGAAGAAGAAGAAGAGTCCATAGAAAAAGTGAGGAAGTGCCTTGAGACAACAAGGTAAATCTTTCATTTTCCCTTTAATGACGTTGCTATTTTGAGACTCTTTAGCAATCTATAATAATAATATAGAGTTCCCAAACAGAATAATAAAAATGCATGTTTTGTCAATGTTACATTTGGAGCATCACAAAAGTATACATTGTCTGCATGTAAGAGCTTTTTCATAGACTTAATATTAACATAATAAATAAGACGTATGTTTAATTGCTAAACACTTGATTTACAGTGCATATTTCTTATTTTTAACGAGCAATAGTTTTGTAGTGTTTTGGTCAATAAATGCTACAATAATGCGGTATTTCTTTAAAAAAAAAATCCTTATGATTTGATTGCAACACGACGCTTTGCGCCAAATGCATGTTATTGTAACAGAAAACAAGTGTTGCAAATCAAAGACAAAAGAGTCGCCGAATTTAAGGGCGCATCTCCCTACCTGCGCTTCTGGTCTCCCTCTGCTATGTTATGTGTTTTTAAAACAAAAAAAGAATCCGTGCCCCTCCCGGGAAAAATCACCAGGGAGGGGCACTGATTCTTTTTCGATCGGGGTGGGATCAATCAGGCAGAATGCCAGAAATAAACTAAACCACAACAATATACAGGGGAATGAACATCGTTTTTTTTAAATACAGGTGGTCAACTATATTTAACAAATAGGGCAGATTTAGAATACACAGTCATGGCATGGAGTCAGCACTGTTCATTAATTAAGCCGCCCGCCACGCCCCCAACCCCCCCCAATTGTGCAAATGTTATATATTGTAGACTACTGAACATTTTGTAATTAAAACAATATAAGAATACATATGAATAATAAATTCCAGAGATGTATATTTACAGATGGATTAATTAATGAATATGTAAACAGATAAGTAGGCTCATCTGCCTCTCATTCAGAACCATGAACAGCTTGTGTTCGTAACATTCCTACTTCGAGTTCTGCCACTGCAAAAACTAGGCTATGTAAATATATCAAATCATCTTTAAATATACATCTGTATCTGTAACAAGCTATTTATTATTAATATGTATTCGTATGTGTACCGGACTGGTTTTAGTCATACCCTTACCAGTGGATACCAAGATTTAGCATTGTCGATCCCCCCCCACTTGACATTCAAGCCTTGTGATTTTATTGAAGTTTTGCATTGCATTTACAGATTGGATTATTGTGTTGCCCGTCTGACACAACTGTGAATAAAACAAATATATAATACTTTTTGGGAACTTGATCTACATCAACTTAATGCATTAGTGTGTAAGAAATTAGTTACTTGTTAAAATTGTTACTATAAACCAGAAAAAAACTATTTCCAAAACCATTTTTAGTTTTCAAATTAAGGAAGAAAACAATAGACCACAAGGCGTTCTTGTATAGCAATCGGATGTTGTAATCGTGCCGATTCCATTCCAATCACATAGCTTTGTGATATTTGTTTTCTTTGTAATACCGGGCTCTGTCCATCAATGTTTCGGTCGCTAGCACTATTTATATGGTGACTTCTTCATTGCACAATGACCTGTACATTAAAACAACAACCTTAATGTGATGCAGTAACTTCAAACGAATTTCTTCGGTTTCAATAAAATGGGAGTTGTTTTGCTGATTGATAAAACAGCATCTGGTTCAATGCTTTGACACATGGCCTTTAGTATTCAACCACAACCTTGTTATCCGATTGTATTTATGATAGCCCTATTATAAAGATATGTAAATATTACACTACATCGAAATAATTAAGGAAAAGCCGTGCAACTCTGACCAATAACTATTATAACTACATCGAAATAATTGAGGAGTAAAATCCATCCCATGCTTCGGTATTTTTAATAATGATATGCAACTCTGACTAACAACGATTATAACAAATGCGACCAAACAAAATGCGCTTCCAGTTCTAATCACGTAAGAACTAAGAATGGCATTGCAGTTTCTACAGTGAACTTGTATACCCGGTTACAATCACATGTTTTTTTGTATGAAGTGCCCCAAGCTGTAAGGCAGCGTGGTGCTCCAATACGCACAATAGTAGATAGCCGTGTCCTCTTTCTTAACGCTTTGTATTGCAAGAGTGCATGTGTTCCTGTCGTTCCATTTTTTTACGATAAATCTGGATTTTATGTCTGCATTGGGGATTGAGTCCTGGTTTGCATCTGATTTAAAATAAAGGAGCCACTCCATTTGATTTTTCCCTGGAGTTTGCCTATACCAGTGAATAATTTCTTCCTGGAATGAGCCTTTCTCCAACTTGCAGGTGATAACTCCAATTGCACCAGGTCGCTTGGTGATTGAAAGCTGGGACTGTGTTATGGAATCAGCTTTACAGCTGCCTGTGAAACATCAACATCAAGACGGTAAAGCATTTGTTTGTACCTTTACAAAAAAACAAAAAAACAAAAACAAAACAAAAACAAAAAAACATGGACATTGTATTGCTATGTATACGTACCTGACCAAAAAATGACCACGGTGATAAAATAAAGAAGCATCGTGTTCAGTCTGCATGGAAATGTAACTGAGACTTTCCGAACCGGAATTTTAACCAAAAGCACAATGCAAATGATGTCATCAGCGTCTACACAAATAAGAAATGTGTGGTTTATTGTCTCTGCATGAAAGCAGCAAATGTAAACGCAAGCATTTTCAGAATGTAAATGATATGTAATAATGATGTATTATACTGTAGAAAAGCATATACCGGTATGTTAAAATAAATGTTTGTCAAAAAACGCAGAAATTATAGGAAAGCAGCTCTCCAATCTCACTTAATAATCTGAATCGGGCGTGTCACAAATGAGAATTATTTATTTATTAGCAGACGCCCTTATCCAGGGCGACTTACAATTGTTAAATACAATTACATTATTTTTACATACAATTACCCATTTATACAGTTGGGTTTTTACTGGAGCAATCTAGGTAAAGTACCTTGCTCAAGGGTACAGCAGCAGTGTCCACCAGCTGGGATTGAACCTACGTCCGTTCAAGAGTCCAGAGCCCTAACCACTACTCCACACTGCTGCCCAAGTACTCCACACTGCTGTTAATAAAATGGAATGATTCAACATAATTTTGAGCTCACCTCTTTATATATGATCCTGAGGTGAAGAACGTTGTTCGTACAGTAGAGGCGGTTTGTAGTTATTCGGTTACAGTATGTAAGTATAGTGCAGAAATTACAGTTATTGTGGATAAAATATTAAAGATATTTAGTATTTAATGTATTGGGTTTCGTTTGTGTGTCTACAGGGCATCCTGCTCTCTCCCTCCTGTTTGAACATCAGCCCGGGTCATAGGAGTGCCTGGAGGGAGGGCAGACTGCTGCATCATCTAAGCCTCAGTCAGGAATGAGACTGAGGCTTGAAAGCTGCAGGTCAAGAGCACGTTTAATCAACAAAAATTACACAAACAGGAACAAACAAACAGGCACAGTGGCCAAAATAAAAGGTTTAAACAAAACACCACTGTACAAACACACAGCATAGCACAGCACAACACAGATTACACTTACCTCCACACCAAACCCCAAACAGAGGATTTTCTCCTCCTTAAATACCATCTGGAGCCTAATGAACCATTAATCTTCCTCTCCTTCCCCCCCCCCCCCTCTGACTCAGACATCGCCTACCATATCTCTACCTGTCTCTCAGCCATCTCCTCCTGGATGCACTCGCATCATCTTAAACTCAACCTCTCTGAATCATACCTTCTTTTCTTCCCCCTTCTTCCTCCACCACCGCTGATCTCTCTATCTCTATTCCTCTTGAATCCACCACCCTCTCTCCCTCTTCATCCACCAAGAACCTCAGTGTCACCGTAAACCCCTCCCTCTCCTACTCTCATCACATCTCGACTTTGGCACACTCCTGTTGCTTCTTCCTCAGCAACATATACAGAATTCGCCCCTTCCTCACCAACTACTTCACACAGCTCCTAGTTCAGGCCCTGGTACTGTCCTGCCTTGACTACTGCAATTCCCTCCTGGCCAGCTTCCCTGCCTCTTCCATCTGTCGGCTCCAGCTCATCCAAAACTTTGCTGCCTGTCTTGTCTTTTCCCTTTCTCGTTTTTCCCACACTAGACCACTGCTCTGCTCCCTCAACTGGCTTCATATCGCTGCTTGCATCTAATTCAAAACTCTTGTACTCACCTATTGCTGCCTCGACCTGTCTGCTCCCTCCTATCTCCAGTCTATTATTTCTCCCTACACCCCTTCTTGCCCCCTCTGCTCCTCTGCCACCGGAAGATTAGCTGTACCCCCCTCCCCCCTCCACTCCCCCGCTTCCAGATCCCTCTCCTTCTCCACCCTTGCCCCTCAGTAGTGAAACCCACAGATATCTGGACTGCTCAGTCTCTGACCACCTTCTGGCACCTCCTCAAGACACACCTGTTCAGACAGCATCTGTAAACCTCACAACTCTCGACTATACGGGACTATATGGCACCCAACTGTACCAGTACTTGCATCATCTTGTACTTGCACTGAACCGCTCCATATTTTGCCATATAGTACTACTGCTCTTAATTATAACTATTTTCTGTATCTTGTACTTGATTTTACTCTAAAAGGTATCTGAATTCACACTTTTTGTAATTACTCTTATTTGAAATCATTCATATCCATTTATCATACTTACTAAGTGCTCCGAATGGAATTCACTCTTATTCTCAAATATTTTTACTATAAGTTTTTTTTTTTTTTTTTAATTTTAGTCGCCAATGGCTTTTTTACCCCAGTTTTCTTCCCAATTTGGAATGCCCAATTATTCTTTTTTTATCCCAGTTCACCGCTGCTACACCCCGGCGACTCAGGAAACAGAGGCTGAAACATGAGTCCTCCGAAACGTGTTCCTGCCAATCCGTCATTTTTTGCACTGTGGATGCACAGCGAAGCCACCAGACCTATAGTGCCGGAGGACAACACAGATCTGAATGGCTCCAGTGTAGACCCGCAGGTGCCCTATCAGCCATGGGTCACTGGTGCACGGTGACCCGTGGATTGCCCTGCTGACCTAATCCCTCCCTACTGGGCGGCGCTTGGCCAGTTGTGCGCCACCGCCTAGGAACCCCCGGTCACAGTTGGCAATGACATAGCCTGGATTCGAGCCTGCTATCTCCAGGCTTTACTGTAGCTCCACCTCCTTGCTAGATGGCCAACTTCCGCTGAACCCTGGGAATGAATTGTTGGGCCATCCAGTCCAGGGTACTCTGTTCCTGTTAAAAAGAGCCCTCGCAGGTTTGGAGGGAGATCTAACACCAAGAATCATTCTTTCTCTGTCACAGCAATATATTGTATAACCATACTGATAATCAGTGCATTTATTACTGTAGTGGAGCAGAACAGTGTCTCTATTTACTTTTCAATGGAGACTCAATTTGGCAGTGACATTATTTGGCATTTTAGGTGCCCAATACTGTCTCCAGTACAACTCACTCCCATTTAAAATTGCATTACAACCAAAGTAATACTGTGCAATATATTGTATAACCGTATTGATTGCATATATCATTTGTTTTACATTCTTTGCTTTGTAAGATCAGAGAACATTGTACTGATAATTAGTACATTTACTACTGTAGCAGAATAGTGTCACACATCTTCCAAAGAAACCAGCTCTTGTGTTGACCTTTCCTTCATTACATTTCAATGCAAAACCATTGAAATGAAACCGTTTTTAGCAGACAAGATTACAAGACAGGGCAAAACATAAACTACGCATGCACAAGTGCGCTGACTACAAATTAAACTATTTTCTTCAGAAGACAGTATTTATCATGACACCTGTAGCTTTTTAGCAAGCACGTACCAATGGCTGTTGAATTAAGGTAAATTGTATAATAGCGTCAACCCGTTTTGTCAGGAAATTTCATTGCACACAAATTGAACAGCCAAGTGACTGTAAAATGTTACAAAGTAGGGAACTTTTTTTAACAAAAATATTTGTTATATATTTAAAAGGGGCCTCGGATTCCTGACATTTAAAGAATAGTTGAGTTATTTATTGTGCACCCCAAACTGAACATGAACAGATGCATAGCTACATTTTTCATTCTTTCATACATCTAACATGCATTTCAACTGCAGCACACGGCAGCTGTGGATTCTGTTAAACCCAAGGGTTTTGACTGATGACTTCCTGTAGAAGAAACAATGTGAAATTTTCCGTGAAGCACAGTAGTTGCCAGCATCTGATTCTTCTATATCAGTTACTATAAGAGTGCAATAACATTTTGTCCCCATTTTTCTTAATGGACATCCTGGCCGTGAAACGGTCTGCAATGCTGTCATATTATCTATTCCAATTATTGTCATTTTTTCCTGTCTGTACCAAAAAATTGTCCTAGAATGAGCTTTCCTCTCTCAATTGTGCATTCAATCTTTGCATATCCTCTTAAATTTCTTGTGATTGACAATGACGATTTAATTATATTTCCTCCAGTATGACCTTAAATGACAACATGATTCATATCATTTTAATGAATAAATAAATCCAGACAGTGTATACCATTTTAAATACAGAAATAAAAAGCAAACATGTCAAACCCACGTATAAAGAAGTTATGAAGGAAGATGAGGGAAAGGGTTAACATATTTACAAGGTTGAGCAGTTCTTCAAGAGATCAGTATAAAAGTTGTTAAGTCTGTTTTTATTAGCAAGGAGCTGGTTGATTATTAAACCACCTGTAGCCAAAGAAACCATTGTGTGGTTTTTGGTTTCCTTCACAACGAACTTTGCTAGTAGAAAATCATCTTGATTATAATATTTAACTCAAAATAAATATAATAACCTAACAAGGGATTGTTAACTTTTGAAAGTTTTACAGTCGTATGCAAATTGTTTGATGTGCAAATTAACAAAGGGGGAAAAGGGGGAAAGTTATTGGGACCTGGTAGCATGACTGCTTTAATGGTTGCGTGGCAGCGCATTGCATATCAGTGCAAAGCTTGGTCCTCATGCTGGGTCAAGGGTGTGTATGTATATATGTCTTACGAAGCACTCCAAAGAGATCAAGATGCCTTAACATTTAGTGAACCAACATTTCATGAGATGCACTGCCTCATGAAATGCTTGTGATTCAACTGGTCCAGAGATACTGTAGATAAGGCTTTAGGCAATTCAAATGGTTTGGTGTTTGTTTGGGGCTTCAGTGATTCCAATGGCAAATACAGACATTCTGCATTTCTCAATTTATTATGATGACATTATTACACTGAAATATTATTATTATTATTATTATTATTATTATTATTATTATTATTATTATTATTATTTGTTTATTTAGCAGACGCCTTTATCCAAGGCGACTTACAGAGACTAGGGTGTGTGAACTATGCATCAGCTGCAGAGTCACTTACAACAACGTTTCACCCGAAAGACGGAGCACAAGGAGGTTAAGTGACTTGCTTGGGGTCGCACAATGAGTCAGTGGCTGAGGTAGGATTTGAACCAGGGACCTCCTGGTTACAAGCCCTTTTCTTTAACCACTGGACCACACAGCCTCCTAACATTTTGTTAGTTAAAGGTCAGTAGGCGCTGATTGGGAGAGCCTCACATAACTTGTAAATTTGTGTTTGTGTCTGAGGGGGGATAAAAGGGCGGTGCATCAGGTGTGTGGATTCAGAGAGTGGAAGATCGTGAGCTGTGTTACTTGCTGTGAACCTGCTGCTTCAAATAAAGAGCCTGCCGGCTATTGAACCGTGCTGTTGTCAAGACTGCATGCTTTATCCGATAGCAATTTCATCCAGTGCTACAATATGTTTACATACATTTTCATGCACACTCTTTAGAATGGAAAATGTTAAAACCTACATTTGATAATTGACACCTCAAGCCTTGCAGACCATCCCTTTTGTACAGTTGGGATATTGGGGATGCGCCGTTATGATCCGCTTTTGCCGACACAACCCCAGCCTTCAGCTATGCGTGCATGAGACAGCGCCTGCAGAGGCTGTGTCGCTGCACCAGTAGTGATACTTTGGCAGGGCATTCTTACCGTGTGTTGTGAGCAATATTCAATAAAGAATTGCCCTTCCGCACTGGATCGAAGCTAGTCTCCTGTCTGATCTTTCCGAACTCTACAATGTTCCTGAAAAGCTAGTACATACGCTCTGTAAAATCTGACATCTATTCAAGCTGTTTACTCATTAGCAAGAAAGGAAAAAACCAAACAACTCAAACGTTTAATTCTGTGAGTTTTAGAATTGTAATTGGTGTTATTTACCTTTTAGAAAAAAAGGTGCTACCCCACAATGTTTATATGAATCAAATTATTACAAAAATGACTAAATGTATTAATATAATACAACCCCATCGTTTGTGCACCTGCTTGTTGTTCTTTGGAAGTGTTAGTAGAATGTATTTATTTCCTTCCATTTGATCTGTAAAGAACGTGTGTGATATTTATACACCACTAATATTCAGAGATATTGTTTGTAGTTCTGTAAAGTGAATGGCTGTATGAGCAGCAGATGAACAGAATGTTCAAATGTAGGCTACTACAATGTTTATTTGGTTTTTCGTGATATTTTTTACATATTTCATCCGCAATTGATGTTTTTGTGTGGCGTTTACTTTAGTGTGAAATAGTGTGGTGTCCCAATACGCACAGTAGTATGTAGCGGCATCACTTTCTTTAACGTCGTTTATTGTCAGGCTGCACGTCTTAATTTCGTTGTATTTCCTCACAGAGAATCTTGATTTTATGTCCTCGTTTTTTATGGTATCTTGCTTATCCTCGGATATATAATACATGATCCACTCAAGGTTATTTGCATCTGGAGTTTGACGATACCAGTGAATTGCTTCCTTGGAAAACGATTCTTTCTCAAATGTACACCTGAACAACGCAATCTGCTCACTTGCCGCTTTTCTTGTCATTGAACGGGGGGATTGAGTTACATAGTCCCCGTTACACTCTGAGTTACCTGTGAAAAGAGGAGTGATATTGTAAAACGTTTTTGTACTGTATTGTACGTTACTCCTAACATTATTATTAGCTTACCACTACACCATACTTACTTGACCACATAATGAGCATAACTTTGAAATAAAGAACACGCATTGTGCCCTAGCCTGCTTGGAAATGTAACCGACCTCTGTGAATCAACTTTTATAAAAGCTTAGAGCAGATGATGTCATCTTCTGAAAAGGGAAGTGTGTGGTTTATTGTTCCAACATTTAACATTTGTGAAGCATATTTCATTTCAGGTTCTGATTTGTTTAAATCAATTTACAGAAAACAATTTATAAAGTACAGATATTGAAAGTTTAAGACCATCGTGGCAATGTATACTCAATTATTGTATAGGATTGAGAGCGCATTGTCATCAGCGCATTTTTTTTTATGAATGGAAAATACATCAATTAAACCTATAAAACAAAGAAGAAACAACGAAATACTTAATTCGAGCCCATGAATTAAAAGTCTTAGTTGTTTATCTGGTTTCGTAACTTTATTGGTATCCTAATCCTTTCAGGAAAAAAATACTAATGACGAATTGGAGTAAATAGCCTTGAGAATTTAGTCCTAAGCGTTTGTATTGATACACACATCACACTGCATTGTAATATGGAACATTTCCTCGTGAGCAGCAGTCGTGGTATAGTATTATTTAGGGTGCAATGTTCTCTTCAAGCACAGATCGCTTAAGTTTTAATTAATACAAGTGCCCGCTAGGTGGTGTTGCATCTTATATTCTCTGCAGCTGTGAATCTGAAAAACTAAAATACAACCAATTCTTGGCTGTTTTAGTTGAAACTATTAAAATGCATCCATGTAAGTTTAATTGCTAGCAAATATAAGCTGTAGAGCAATGTGATAACGTCCCGACTTTACTGCATAACATTTAACATATGGATTGCTTTAAAATTGCAGTAATAATATACTATGTATAGTTATTTAAATGAAAAGAGTCTGGGTTACAGAAGTTACGGAATGTATTTGCTTGAATTATTTCTTTGTGAATTAGTTTAAAAATCGCTTTCTTTCGTGTATTGTTTTTAACAAAGGTTTGCATCTCTTTTGCGTGGAATGTGTCTGTCTGTCTGTAACACTGTATATGGTGAACACAATAACTGCTTTGATTCTGCCCAGTCTTCACCAAGCGTTTATCATACTGCCTCCTCTAGATAATCTGATAATCTAGTTTCATATATTTGCAATCCAGTTAGATGTATTATAAAAAATATATATATATATATTAATATTTTTGTATTGTCTGAGTGATGTGCTTAGAGCTGTTTTTAAATGACCAGCTCAGTATCAAGTTGTCAACTCTCTTGGTCTCCTTTTTCCATTACAGGGCATATCAAACTTTATAAAGTATTACCATGTAATCATGTAAATAGGCACCTGACTTATACCTGGGTGGAGGTTTATGCAATGCAAGGGGATAAGATTTTTATACATTTGCATTACTACACTGCCTTGTGTTGCTACGGTAACATGCACATTCAAAATGTTTGGTATTTTTTATTATTGTTTATACTAGAGATACACATTGAGGCAGGAACTGTGAGTTCTATAACAAATAATAAACAGCTTTAAACTCATGACAAGCCTTTCAATTCCAGGTTGTTTATTTCTATTTTTGGTTCATTTAAAAAAAAAAAGAATTGTGCTCATGACAATGGGAGCAAAGAGCACTTACCCCACTGTTGTATAAAAACCCAGTTAGAACCAGTTCCTTGTACAGGGACCTGTGAGCACAGATGTTTTTACTGGCCTTGAATATGGAAGCATTCACAGTAATCTGAACAAGAAAAGTTTAAATCAAGGTGATTTGCTAAACAAATCCTTGTAACGGTAGACTAAAAATAGTTTGTTCTTATCTACCAACAGTTTTTTATTTATCTTTAGCTTTTTACTAAGGCAATAGCATAGCAATTAAGAAGATCTATAATATGAATTATGTTATGTTCTCAGTGTTCATGTTATGAAAATTGATGGGAAACCAAACCGGTTGTCTTACAGATAGTGGGGCTACTGATTAGTAACTGATAAATATAATAACTGTATAATCTGAAGTAAAAGTGTAGAATTCACTTATTTTCTATCCATGCTGCCATCAATAAAAGACAAATATGACACAGGAATCCACTTTGAACTATTTTATTGCATGCAAACAGTATTGCCAATACTTTTATTTCAAATGAATTGGCTCCTTTTGTTGTTGTGCAGAACCATTTTTGTTCAAACTTTCTTAAAACTTTTTACTAAGGCAAGAGCATAGCAAGTAAGACAGTTTTTGCAGATGTTTCCTCTACCTCTGCATCACTGTGAGAGTCCCAAGAGGCACAGTAATATTTGCCATTATCATTTTTCTTAGGCTTACGCACTGAAAGAATACACTCGTCCTTATCATTGATGTCAACTGAGAATTTGTTTTTATAGCTCTCCTGATCATATTCAGAGCTAGAACCCGTGCTGTAAAGAAGCCTCTTAAGACTTTCGCCATCTTTTTGTTGGTACCAATGGATTTGTTGAGTATTTACTGCGCCTTTAGGTAAGACTTTGCACCTTATTCTTGGAGTTCTGCCACTTTCTTTTATAGTGATGGAGAGTTGATTCTGTTCCAAAGAAACTGCAAGCACTCCACCTGCAATGAAGAATGACATGGTGATGTGTATCTGTCACATGGGCTGTCATTTAAAAAGTTTGTTTTTAAAATGTAAAACTTACATGATAAAGATAAAACTATGATATATGGTGCCCAGGACATAGTTTCTCACTGAGGTATAACTATACTCTTGGTTTTAGAATGTCCTCTTACTGACTAAGATTTTGAAACCATCTTCAGACACAACAGGAAATGAATCTAACCAATCAAAGTTCAACACATACAATATGACAATGACTGTTTTATTGCACATTCAAATTAAGCCAAACAAAAAACTGGTATGCAAAAATATCCAAAGAGGAAGTCTCTTTTCACTGAAATGATTGAAGGTGAACACGACTGGTTTTAGCTTATAATTACACATTTAAACAAAAGATTTTTAAAAAAAAGCTACCAAAACTTCAACAGAGTTAAAGGAAGTTTATTTGAAAATATGTCTGCGGCAGAATAGCATCACGGCCAAGGCTGTTGAAGGGTAGGAAGCAGACCCAGAGGCAGAAGCTGTAGTTCAAATCGCAGTTGCGCACATTTATTAGCATCAAACAAGCAAAAACAGGGGAACAAAATAAACAAGGTACAGAGACCAAAATAAAGGGTTAAGCTAAACACACGTCATACACCACCACAAACTTTACCATTCAGCTGTGCCATGGCCTTCCCTACAGGTTTTCCAAACTCCTCCACATAAACAAAGCATTTGGTCTCCCTTTTATACCATGTGACTGGGACCTGATTGATGTTCAATTATTCAATCAAGACCCAGCCACATTCCAAACTTAAATTTAAAATAATTTAACTTTATTTAAACACAACACATTGTTACATTTCCCGCGTATTCTTTAGCACACACATGAAAAGTGGCTGCAGTCGTCCAGTTTTATTGAAGCTCTGTATAGGCACCTTGCTTGAGTTGCTGCCCATTTTTTAGTTAAGCACTGTGACGAGGTACACCCCGCCCCTGTGCATATGATCTGTATTATTTTGTATTTGTATTATTGTTTAAAATGCAGGACGAGCGAAGTGCTGTCTGCCATTGTTTGTCATTGCTTTGTTTTAGAATTTACATCTCGTGAGAATGCGTGACTGTCGGCAAGTAACTATTTAATTAGCTGACAGTCACGCAGATTTATTAAACTCGTGCAAACTATGGCCAAGGGGTTAATAAGATAATTAATAGCCAGTTAATCCCTCAGCCATAATATGAAAGACCTGCAGCTTTGGCTGCATGGAGAGTGTGTGTTTGGAGGCAGAACATGAGTCATGACTTACAGAGAAGTAAGACATAAATAACAATTGCTACACATGCTAGTTTAGACTAGCATGATACTTGTTTGGTTCCGTGTTCATTGCACCTTTTGTTTTGTGAAGAGTTTTGTTTCTGTTCAAACCTTTTATTGTGATGTCTGAGTGTCTGTATATCTTCTGGGTCTGTGACGTCACACCACAAAGCCATCCGTGTCACAAGCACACATTCACTGGAATCAAAATCTACTCTGACTGAGTCAACTTTCTCACAATGGCTTTGATTGGCTCCCAACAAGCTTGATGTTCAGAGTTACTACTCTAATTTAATTTAATTAACTTTTTACAAGGCGAGCCAGGATAATAAAAACTGAGAACATGACATAATTCATAATGCTCTAATTGATATGTTGAATTTCACTATAATCTCAGGGCCTGGACACAATTAAAAGTATGGTTATATAATCGTAGAGTATAGCAGTGATGGCATCACAAAATGTGATTTAATTCAGGCCCCTATATAATAAGAAGAACATTAACGGTGGGGGACTGTGCTATCTTTAAACTGTTTCATCATACATGACTACTGAAACAATTCCATTACTGGTTATAGCAGTCCCATAATAATGGACAGTTAACAAATTATGTAACATAAAAATACATAGGAAGCTTAAAATCACAAATCATTTAGGGTTAGATTCTCATATTTGTACTCAATCTTCAGCAGCACAATGTCTTTCTGTAGTCTTTATGTTTCTGTGTATGGACATGTTAGGGTGAGTATTTCTCTAAAGTGTTGCCCCTGTAGATCTATTGAAGGCAAGATGGTATCATTTCTATTTGTACCAATCACTACTTCAATGGGACAGTAAAATTCAATGGGATTTTCCATTAATATAGACCAAGTAATCTGAATAAAACCCAATTAGAACATTTGCTTGCACAGGCACCTGTGAACACAGACATTTATACTGGCCTTGAATATGGAAATATTTACAGTTGTCTGTACAAGCAAAGTTTATATCAAGGTGCTTGCTAAACAAAAATCCTTAGAACGGTAGACTAAGGATAGTTTGTTCTTATCTGCTACTTAAGGGCAAACTGTTTTTTTTGTTTGTTTTGGGGTTTTTTTGTAAGAATTAGGAATAGTTTTGCAGATGTTTCCTCTACCTCTGCATCACTGTGAGAGTCCCAAGAGGCACAGTAATATTTGCCGTTATCGCCTTCCTCCAACTTAAACGTAAGAATACTTGCCACAGTCTCATCATCAATGTTAACAGAGAATGTATTTTTATAGCTCTCTTGATCATATTCAGAGTTAGCACCCATGCTATAAAGAAGCCGCTTCAGACTTTGGCCATCTTTTTGTTGGTACCAATGGATATATTGAAGCTCCACTGTGCCTTTAGGTAAGACTTTGCACCTTATTCTTGCAATTCTGCCAGTTTTTTTAATGATGGAGAGTGAATACTGTTTCAAGGAAACTGCAAGCACTCCATCTGCAATGAAGAATGACATGGTGATATAAGAATATAAGAACATAAGAAAGTTTACAAACAAGAAGAGGCCATTCGGCCTATCTTGCTCATTTGGTTGTTAGTAGCTTATTGATCCCATTGATCAAGCAGCTTCTTGAAGGATCCCAGGGTGTCAGCTTCAACAACATTACTGGGGAGTTGGTTCTTTGACTCCCATAATTTATGTATCTGTCACACAGGCTGTCATTTCAAAAGTTTGTTTTTAAAATGTAAAACTTACATGATAAAGATAAAACAACTATTATATATGGTGCCCAGGACATAGCTTCTCACTGAGGTTAAACTATGGCATTGGTTTTAGAATTTCCTTTTTACTGACTAAGCTTTTTTTGTATTCAGGCACAACAGGAAATGAATCTAACCAATCATAGATCAGCACATACAATATGCCAGTCAGACACAATGAGGCTATATTTGTGTGTATTTTATTATTCTTTTTACAATTGTTGTACAAGTGTTTTGTTTTTTTTTAATGAAAATTAAGATCTGGAGTACATAACGTTGTGAATGTTGTCTATTGTGTATTGGTGAAGTGGAAGTACATGTTGTCCAGACTTCCATGATGTCATTGAATTCGAGCTGCAAATGAAATATGAATTTGTTTATTTATGTATTCGTGAACAGTAAATACAGTGGCTCGAGTCTAAAACCCTATTCTTTAAAACAGTAGGCCTACTGCGGAATTCTTTAGAATATGTGGGTAAGGGATTAAGTAACGGTTACCTGTTAAAATGACGGGTCTTTTAGAAAACAAAACACCGTTTTTTCAGTGTACCAAAATGTGTAGTACCCTACTGTACAAAACCTTATTAAGATTAAGTAAAATATCTTCATTTTAGCAAGTTTCTAAAATACTTTCAGAATGTAAAACTTTGACTTTATGAATCATTGTAATATCTGAGCTCTTCAACAACTCTTTTGACATGTTGCATTTCCTGGTATCTTTACAGGTGACTTTTTGTGGTCGTTTTAATCTAAACACAAGTGTAGATTGTATTACTTTTAGTACAGGCTGTATATAGCTTTGCATCACAGTGGTGCCAAACGGCACAGTAATATGTGGCTTGATCGCTTGATTTTGTGTTAGACATAGCAAGAGTACACACAGAGTCCTTTGAGTTTCTTTCAGACATGATTCCTGTGGAGCTCTTGTCGTCGTATTCAGTTTTCGAAGCTGTGGAATAAAGAACCCGCTTCAGATCTTCACCATCCTTTTGTCTGTACCAGTGGATTGTCAATTTAGCAAAATTAATTCCTCCCACTTCACAATCAATTCTGGAAGAATCGCCTGGTCTTGTAAGGAGGGTTTGTTTTGGCTGATTCAGTGTTACAGCAGATTCTGCATCTGTAAAATAAAATAAATACATACATTAAAAGAAAACTCTTGAGAGATTTGTCAGTAATAAGGCATGCATATTACTTTGTGTAAATTCTGTAACTTACAGATGAAAAGTGAAACCACTATTACACACACTGCCCGAGACATCTTGTGGTCTTTTAAAAATGAATACGCCTCATACTGTTCTGAACTGCTTTAAAAAGCAAATAAGAGGAAGTGACTCGGTGATCAGATAACCAATCTGTTCCAGAGTTTAAGTTGTTTTTGCACGCATTCACTGTCAAGCTTTATAGCAGCAACATTTCCATGGCATGTTCAAACAACCTTATGACAATTTAAAGGCTTTTTTAATGGCAGACAACATTGTAATTGTTTCCATAGACGTCGTTCTAATTAAGAAACCGAAATAAAGCCAAGCTGTATCTATTACTTATAATAGTAAACACAACTAAAATGTTTAAAAGAAAAACATTTTACATAAACCTTTCTTTGGTACTGTATTTTGCAACATAACTGGTAGTATTTTAAATAAGAAAGGAACGCCGTTCTATTGACGCTGTAATAAGTATATGCACGAGGCATTGGCCAGGGGGATGATTGGGTTAATTTAACAAAGGCCTGGGATGGAAGTGACGAGGTTGTTAACCCTCTGGTGACTGTGCTGTGGAAAGGGGTTTTCTTGCATGGTCTGCGTACTTTCTATAGTCGCCACCTCTGCATAAAGGCTAAGAAACACCTAGGGAGACAGGCCATATTCTACTGTAGCTGCTTCCTGAGAAGGACGTTGAGAGAGTGATACGCTGTTCTCTGTCCTCTGTCCGGGGTGCTGAATTTTAAGTATTCTGTTGTTATTATGAATATGTTGTATTTGAAGTAGAGGCATATTGCGTAAATGCACGCCCTTTTAAAGTTGTATTACTAATTGGATCTGATATTACAAAAATACTAATTAGATGTCTTCAATCACAATTCGTTGGTTTTATACATGTGGAGGGTATTAATTGTGTTTACAATGAAGTTTGTAACGTTAATGTTAAGTAGGTTTGATTTGCGACTTTGGGTCGTTTTTATTTTTCTTATGAATTTTGATGAATAGACTTTGTCAAATTAGAAATCTACCGTTTTATATTCTTTAAAAATTGCCAAATGATGGATAATCATAACATTTTTATCTCAGATGCTGTATTTATATTTCCTATGGTAATCTAAGAAAGAAACCGTTTTGCGGATCCCGTCTTTTGAAGGATGACCTTAATCGACCTGTACAATGTATAATACAATGGTACTTGTAACAGCCTTTGTGTTTCTGTGCCACCATGTAAAAGGTTTCTGTAGAGCGTCTGCTGTTTTAAGTCACAGTGCTGTCCCAATAAGCACAGTAATAACTGCCAGCATCGTTATCTTCCACGCGGGTTATAATGAGATTGCAGATGCCCCCCTCGTTTAGTTTTTCAGCTTTGAAATGGTTTTTATTAAAACTTTGGTCGTATTCATATTTTCCGTCATTCTGGTAGTACAATATCCTCTTTAACCCTTCCCCGGGTCTCTGTCTATACCAATGTATATAAGCATCATTAATGTTTAACCCGACGGCTTTACAGCTGAAAGTTGCTCTTTTTGTTTTTGGTCTTGTGACAGATATCTGCGACTGTTCTAAAGAGACAGAAAACACTCCACCTGAAATAAAAGAAGAAAAGTGACAATGCGATTCATCCAAATCACCATGATAGAATGCTGTATCAGCCAGAGACACCCATAACCTAATACTCACATATAAGAGAACCAAAAGAAATGAAACACCAGAACATCATCTTGGCTTAACTTCAAAACCAACTGTTGCAACAGCAATTAGATATCCATATGCTGTTCGAGGAAATGACGCGGATGTGTTTTTACCCAATACTAGGCGAACGCATTGCACCTTAGCAACTTTAGTTCGTTCCAAAAAGTAAAACTACCCGCGTCTCTAACTCCCCTACAATTTTGCGCCGGATAGAAATTTGCACAGTTCTCGGAGCTTCTCAAAACTCACGGCTTTCAGATGTTTATAATAATTCTTAACCAGTATATTACATCTTGTTGGTGTAATCTGGGCCCATTCTGTCTTACATATTTCATTCAGCTCAGACAGAATGGACACACAACACATGACTACAGCTTTTTTTCAGATGTCCAAAGCATTTATATTGGATTGCGATCTAGTGACTGCAAAGGGCATTCCAGAACTTTTACGTTTGTTTCTTCAAGAATTCCAGAGTTGATTTAAGCAGTATCTTGGTAACATCATATCATATATATGCTTAATCCACAGCATCAATATTGATTATTCATGAATAAGCCCACTTTTAAAGTATCGCCCAAAATGTACGACTATATATTGAATGGATCTTTAGGTGCCTATCATTTAAATTAATTGAACTGGACATTTTACTGCAGACACTCATTTTAAAGCGTAGCCAGGGAAACACACGTCTAACAAACTAATCATATTATCGTATTATTATTATTATTTGTTTATTTAGCAGACGCCTTTATCCAAGGCGACTTACAGAGACTCGGGTGTGTGAACTATGCATCAGCTGCAGAGTCACTTACAACAACGTCTCACCCGAAAGACGGAGCACAAGGAGGTTAAGTGACTTGCTCAGGGTCACACAGTGAGTCAGTGGCTGAGGTGGGATTTGAACCGGGGACCTCCTGGTTACAAGCCCTTTTCTTTAACCACTGGACCACACAGCCTCGTACCGTTCTAGTTTTGTATAATGAGGTGGTGTTTTTGTCCTTTCAAAAGATTGTTCTTGGACGAGGTTTCCTCGCAGCTGTACCACTGTGTACTCCAATAAGCACAATAATAGGTGGCTGCATCGCTCTCCTTAATACCAGATATTGTGAACAAGCAAGAGCTATCCTCCTTAGTAACCGAAAACCTGTGTTCGAAACCGGCAGCAGATTTCTGATCGTCAGCTGACTTGAAATATGAAACCCATTCAAGTTCTTTCTCTTCATGGTGTCGATACCAGTGTATACCAGTGTCTTTTAAAGACACGCCATCCACTGCGCATTTAAACACCGCATAATTCCTTTGGCTTTTCGTTATTGACATAGGTGATTGAATAATATCAGCCCCAGTGTAAGCTACAAAGGGAAAATAACAAAATGATTAGTGTTATTTTTTACATGTATTCATCCATCCACTTAATGTAATAATACTAATAATAATAATAATAATAATAATAATAATAATAATAAATAAATAATAAATAATAAATAATAAATAATAAATAATAAATAATAAATAATAAATAATAAATAATAAATAATAAATAATAAATAAATAATAATAATAGTAAACTTACGAGGTAAAAGTGTCAATAAGGCTATAACAAACGCTAGCATTTTGAACAAGCTGTTCTGCATGCTTTCAGGGGTTTCAGATTCAGTGGGTACGTGTTTGTCATTTCAGTGCATTCGTCATGTTTTACAGTAGCGAATGAGATGTGTTTTTGTGGGTTGTCATTTCAATGTATTCTGTAACACAACCATTGTTTCAAGTGCAGCAAAAAAAGTAATTCCGTTGTTTTGTGTTCTTTTTTTCTCACAAAACTTAACATAATATAAGAAAACAAACGTGTTTTGTTTTTACTTTTTTCTGTTGCAACTAAATACATTTAAGAGAAAAACAACACTACAGCCTGCAATAGCATTACATTGAATCCACCGCTAATTTAATGTGTTTCGTTTGTTACATACACATTTATTAACTATTAAGTTAACTTTAAGACATGTAACAAACATATTTGTTTTGTAACAGTAATTTTGGAACCCCCTCTGCCTTGGTAAATGATGTAATTATTGAATATGTTTATTGAATAAGATGTTTAATTCCTAAACATTATGTTTACCATGCGTCTTTCTTATTTTTAACGTGCAATACTTTTTTATTATTATTTTTTTTTGTTGTCTTCAATACTATGCAATAAGACAATGCGGTATTTATGTAAGAATCCTTATTTGGTTAGATGACGTTTTGCGCCAAATACCGTAAATGTTATTTTAATAGACTGTTGTTTCAAATCCTCAAACCATTAACAGTTATAATGGATCCTTCACCTGAAATGTAGCAAGAACATTCTGCGTGACTCCTCTTTACTAAAGCTGTTACTGCTTTAGGGACCTATTCTCACTTGTTTTGTGGCTAGTGCGTAAATACTTGTTAAAATTGTAAATATAAACTAGAAAACATTTTCTTGTTTGTTTTTCAAATTAAGGAAGAAAACAATAGACCACAAGGCGTTCTTGTATAGCAATCGGATGTTGTAATCGTGCCGATTCCATTCCAATCACATAGCTTTGTGATATTTGTTTTCTTTGTAATACCGGGCTCTGTCCATCAATGTTTCGGTCGCTAGCACGATTTATATGGTGACTTCTTCATTGCACAATGACCTGTACATTAAAACAACAACCTTAATGTGATGCAGTAACTTCATACGAATTTCTTCGGTTTCAATAAAATGGGAGTTGTTTTGCTGATTGATGAAACAGTATTTGGTTCAATGCTTTGCTACATGGCCTTTAGTATTCAACCACAACCTTGTTGTCCTATTGTATTTATGATAGCCCTATTATAAAGATATGTAAAAATTACACTACATCGAAATAATTAAGGAAAAGCCATGCAACTCTGACCAATAACTATTATAACTACATCAAAATAATTGAGGAGGAAAATCCATCCCATGCTTCGGTATTTTTAATAATGATATGCAACTCTGACTAACAACGATTATAACAAATGCGACCAAACAAAATGCGCTTCCAGTTCTAATCACGTAAGAACTAAGAATGGCATTGCAGTTTCTACAGTGAACTTGTATACCCGGTTACAATCACATGTTTTTTTTTTGTATGAAGTGCCCCAAGCTGTAAGGCATCGTGGTGCTCCAATACGCACAATAGTAGATAGCCGTGTCTTCTTTCTTAACGCTTTGTATTGCAAGAGTGCAGGTGTTTCTGTCGTTCCATTTTTTTACGCTAAATCTGGATTTTATGTCTGCATTGGGGACTGAGTCCTTGGTTGTAGCTGATTTAAAATAAAGGAGCCACTCCATTTGATTTTTCCCTGGAGTTTGCCTATACCAGTGAATAATTTCTTCCTGGAATGAGCCTTTCTCCAACTTGCAGGTGATAACTCCAATTGCACCAGGTCGCTTGGTGATTGAAAGCTGGGACTGTGTTATGGAATCAGCTTTACAGCTTCCTGTGAAACATCAACATCAAGACGGTAAAGCATTTGTTTGTACCTTTCCAAAAAACAAACAAACAAAAAAAAAACATGGACATTGTATTGCAACGTATACGTACCTGACCAAAAAATGACCACGGTGATAAAATAAAGAAGCATCGTGTTCAGTCTGCTTGAAAATGTAATTGAGACGTTCCGAAACTGAATTTTAACCAAAAGCACAATGCAAATGATGTCATCAGCGTCTACACAAATAAGAAATGTGTGGTTTATTGTCTCTGCATGAAAGCAGCAAATGTAAACGCAAGCATTTTCAGAATGTAAATGATATGTAATAATGATGTATTATACTGTAGAAAAGCATATACCGGTATGTTAAAATAAACAAAGAGTTGTGTCTAAGACAATAAAGTCAAAAACGCAGAAATTATGAGGGATAACTAAGAAAACAGACTGCGTAGACCGACATTTCACCAAATGCAATTTCTCTTAAATAAACAACTCTCAAATCCCAGTTAATAACCTGAACCTCAATTATTCATAATTCCCGTTTTCTTAGGGAACATAACACTACAGGGAGAATAACTTTCATTAAACAGAGAAACACTCATTTGCACATTAAGTCTTTACTGGGTGGATAACTGTAGCATTCCACATTAGTATATCCACGTAGAATGTCTTAATTGCCACAATATATTACAACAGAATAGTGAGATTAAGCTTTAACATTTTATTTTAATATTGCGATTATTATTGTTATATGGTGTGTAACATTTGTTGAGTGGGTGGAAAAACTCACTCAATTACTGTATGTCTAAAACTAAGGCCAGATAACACAGCCATTAGATATTTCTTATTTTAATTATCATTTTTAAAAAATGCAGAGCAAACTGAGACATTCAATCGCAACCTGCCACCTCCCCCCTTGAAACACCAACACCCTAACCCAGTGTCCATCTTTCCCCGTCTGGTTTCTTGTGGGTGGGTTGGGGGGCTGGTTGGTCCCAAAGGTGCTTCCACCTGAAGACCGAAAACCGGCGACAAGGGACCCAGGCGACATGGATGGGGCGTCGGGAGCACAGGTTGGTCCCCTCACCTCCTCCTTCGGCCAAGGTGGTCCTGGGTCTGTTGTAAGGGACGTCCATTTAACCCCTGCTGTGACCCCTGGGCTTTTGTAAGGGGGTGCCCGTTTAACCTCCTTGGTGACCCCTGAGCTTCTGTGAGGGGGGGCCCATTTAACCCCCTAAGCCCGTGACCTTTTCCCTGTTGGGGCTGTTTTACCAAGGGTGGTGCTGGGCCCTCTGGCCGTGGCGAAGCAGGCAGGACCCTCTGGATGTGCAGGCGCTGGACCCTCCGGACATGCAGCTGGTGAACATGCAGGCAGCAACTCCCTCGCTGGCACTTGGGCAGGCAGCACCCTCTCTCGCACTCGGGCAGGCAGCATTTCCCTCTCTGGCGCTGGAGATGGCACTGGCTCCTTTGCTCACCTCCAAGAATGGCAGATCCTCCCCTTCTTCGGGCCAGTGGCAACTACTCTTCACCCTGATGGGAGCAGCACAAACCATAGGGTGTCCAAACTCACCATAGACAAGGCACCAACCTTGGTCCTCCAGGCCTGTAAGGAGGGCGTCCAAACCACCATCCCAGATGGCTTGGGAGGCAGAGGTGCCCGTCTCTGGCTTTTGGGTAGACAGCTGGTTTGGGCCTTTAGGCGGAGCCACTCATCAGGGGACTCAACCTCATCCCTATGATATGCCTCCATGAAGCAGGGGTCTTCATAGGGGCACTCTTCCTTGAGGTGCCCAAACTCACAGCAGACTTCACACCACGGAGCTCCTTCAGCGTCCCACCCCCATTTCTCCTCATGCCAGTCTTTAATGAGGTCCATGTTTGTTTTTTAAACTGTAGTCCTGCTCTGAGTCTCTAGGGGGCACTATCCCACCCATGACACCAATTGTAGCAGGATAGGAATGAGACTCAGAGGCTTTGAAGCTGCAATATATGCACTTGGTACTTATGTTTAATTAACAAAAATACACAAACAGGAACAGTGGCCAAAATAAAAGGTTTTAAAAAAACAATAATGTACAAACACTGATGCCAGGCTGGGCATTCACCTTCACTGAGCAATACACAGAATATACGCAGAGCATGCGCGCAGCACAACACAACGCAGCACAGCACAGCACAGCACAGGTTACACTTACCTCCACACCAAACCGCAAACAAAGGATTTTCTCCTCCTTAAATATCATGTGGCTGGAGCATAATTAACCATTAATCATTCAATTGAGGCTCCAGCCACATTCTCACATGTATTTATGGCAGGGAGGATTTTAACCCCCTCCCTGTCAACCCTATATTCCCAACACACACAATTTACATTTAGGGCTTTCGCCCCGCCAGTGTCATTTTTATATCAAACCAATATCAATATGGGAGGAGAGGGTATTTGCTTTTCCACAAAGAGTCTCTTCCCTGATGCCAGGTGTTATGCCAAATACTGTCTCGGCCAAATAGACGTATTTGTTACTCCAGTGCAATTTTAATAATAAAGTAATATTGTGCAATATATTGCAGAACCATATTCATTGGATATGTAATTTGTTTTATATTCTTTGCTTTGTAAGATCAGAGAACATTGTACTGATAATTAGTGCATTTACTACTGTAGCAGAATAGTGTCACACATCTTTGATCTTTCCATCATTACATTTCAATGCAAAACCATTGAAATTAGACTGTTTTTAGCAAACAAGATTACAAGACGGTGCAAAACATAAACTATGCATGCACGCTGACTACAAATTAGACTATTTTCTTCAGAAGACAGTATTTGGCATAACACCTGTAGCTTTTTAGCAAGTACGTACCAATAGCTGTTGAATTGAGGTAAATTGTACAATAGGTTTTGACTGATGATTTCCTGTAGATAAAACAACGTGAGATTTTCCATGAAGCACAGTAGTTGCCAGCATCTGATTCTTATATATTAGTTACTATAAGAGTGCAAGAACTCTGCTGCTCATCTGGTGTTCTCTCTGCCTCGCTTATCCCACGCTACTCCACTGCTCTGTTCACTCCACTGGCTCCCGATCACCGCTTGCATCCAGTTCAAGACTCTTGTACTCGCCTACCGATGTCTTGACCAGACTGCACACAGCTACCTCCAGAACCTCATCTCTCCCTGCACCCCCACCCGACCTCTCCGCTCTGCCTGCACTAGAAGACTGTACCTCCTCTACGCTCCGCTGCCTCCAGAGCCCGCTCCTTCTCCACCCTCACCCCACAGTGGTAGAACGACATTCCTACGGATGTCAGGACTGCCCAGTCCCTGACCACTTTCCAGCATCTCCTCAAGACACACCTCTTCAGACAACACCTGTAAAACTCAACTCTTCCCTTATGGACAATATAGCACTCTGCCTTTAATGCACTTTAACTTGCACTTATCTGCTCCCTATTTTTCTGTATTTACTCATGTACTTAACCCAATCTGTAGTATTTTGTATTTTACTTACACTACACTTACGATGTGATAGGTGTTACAGAAACTTGGTTGTCTGAGAGTGATGGAGACAAATATAATATTAGTGGGTACACACTGTATAGGAAAGACAGGCAGGACAGAAGAGGCGGAGGGGTAGCACTATACATAAGAAATAGTCTTGAAACCCAGGTGTTAAATCTGGACAAAGAAAACAACACAGAATCAATATGGGTCAGAATAATGGACAAAAATTCAAAGGGCATAGTAATAGGAGTATGCTATAGACCGCAAAATTCGGCCGCCGCGCAAAATAATCTGTTATATAAATGACATTAAAAAACCCTAAAAGTTATGACTAAAGCTAAGGCTTACAATTTTAGAAAAGCAAACTATGAAGGTATGAAACAGAGACTAACAGAAATAGATTGGAGTAAAATAGAGAAAACATCCACAGAAAAAGGATGGCTGTTTTTTTTAAAATGTAGTACTAGAGGCACAAAACAATTACATCCCAAAAGTAGACAAATCTAAATCTAAAACAAAATGGCCAAAATGGTTTAATAGATCAATTAAAAAATATATATTCAGCAAAAAAAGGCACTTTTCAGAGCGTTTAAAAGGGACCAAAAACAAAGTACACAGAAAGAGTACTTGGAACTGCAAACACAAGTCAAAAAGGAAGTTAGAAAGGCCAAGACAGAGATAGAAATCAATATTGCTAAGGTGGCTAAAACCAATTCCAAAATGTTTTTCCAATATTATAACAGCAAGAGAACATTCAAAGAGGAGGTTAAATGTCTAAGAGACACAAATGGCAAAATCATAGATGAAGAAAAAAAAAGCAAATATATTAAATTATTACTTTTCACAGGTTTTTACAAAGGAGGACACGGACAACATGCCCCACATGTCGACCTGTTCCTATCCAATTTTAAATAACTTTAGCATAACAGAGGCAGAAGTGTTAAAGGGACTAGGAGCTCTTAAAATAAACAAATCCCCTGGGCTGGATGAGATCCTCCCAATAGTACTCAAAGAAATGAAAGAAGTTATTTACAGACTGCTAACCAAGATCATGCAGCAGTCTCTTGACACCGGGGTTGTACCGACAGCCTGGAAAATAGCAAACGTAATACCGATCCACAAAAAGGGAGACAAAACTGAACCAGGTAACTACAGACCAATAAGCCTGACTTCTATTATATGTAAACTTATGGAAACTATAATAAGATCCAAAATGGAAAATTACCTATATGGTAACAATATCCTGGGAGACAGTCAGCATGGTTTTAGGAAAGGGAGATCGTGTCTAACTAACCTGCTTGACTTTTTTGAGGATGCAACATTGACAATGGATAATTGCAAAGCATACGACATAATTTATTTAGATTTTCAGAAAGCTTTTGACAAAGTCCTACATAAATGATTAATTGTCAAACTTAACGCAGTAGGGATTCAAGGAAATGCATGCACATGGATTAGGGAGTGGTTAACATGTAGAAAACAGAAAGTACTGATTAGAGGAGAAACCTCAGAATGGAGCGAGGTAACCAGTGGTGTACCACAGGGATCAGTATTAGGTCCTCTGCTATTCCTAATCTACATTAATGATTTAGATTCTGGTATAGTAAGCAAACTTGTTAAATTTGCAGACGACACAAAAATAGGAGGAGTGGCAAACACTGTTGCAGCAGCAAAGGTCATTCAAAATGACCTAGACAGCATTCAGAACTGGGCAGACACATGGCAAATGACATTTAATAGAGAAAAGTGTAAAGTACTGCACGCAGGCAATAAAAATGTGCATTATAAATATCATATGTGAGATACTGAAATTGAAGAAGGAATCTATGAAAAAGACCTAGGAGTTTATGTTGACTCAGAAATGTCTTCATCTAGACAATGTGGGGAAGCTATAAAAAAGGCCAACAAGATGCTCGGATATATTGTGAGAAGTGTTGAATTTAAATCAAGGGAAGTAATGTTAAAACTTTACAATGCATTAGTAAGACCTCACCTAGAATATTGTGTTCAGTTCTGGTCACCTCGTTACAAAAAGGATATTGCTGCTCTAGAAAGAGTGCAAAGAAGAACAACTAGAATTATCTCGGATTTAAAAGGCATGTCGTATGCAGATAGGCTAAAAGAATTGAATCTATTCAGTCTTGAACAAAGAAGACTACGCGGCGATCTGATTCAAGCATTCAGAATCCTAAAAGGTATAGACAGTGTCCAGGGGACTTTTTTGACCTGAAAAAAGAAACAAGGACCAGGGGTCACAAATGGAGATTAGTTAAAGGGGCATTCAGAACAGAAAATAGAGGTACTTTTTTACACAGAGAATTGTGAGGGTCTGGAACCAACTCCCCAGTAATGTTGTTGAAGCTGACACCCTGGGATCCTTCAAGAAGCTGCTTGATGAGATTCTGGGATCAATAAGCTACTAACAACCAAACGAGCAAGATGGGCTGAATGGCCTCCTCTCATTTGTAAACTTTCTTATGTTCTTATTGAAATAATATTTTAATACATAAGATAAAGTAATTGCCAGATACATATTGTAATACAGAATCAGTTGTTTATTGCCCTATTTCATTTTATTTCTATTAAGTTAAGTATTTAGTGTAAGAGGCTTTTAATAACATAGGCTACTTTATTAATAATAAGATGGGTAATGTATACCACACAGTGAAGCACAACTTGAGCTACAACAGTACAGACTGTGCATTGAAACTGGCACAGAAAACGTTTAGTGATTCATACATCTGTAAAAGACTTGTCTGTGGGAGAACAAAATCAGAGTCACTTGTGAAGGATGTGCTTGCCCCAAAAGCAGTAGCTGACGTCATCCAGACCTTCTCATCCACCAATGGGAATGAGAAGCCACGTTCCTTTTCCATACAAATGGATGCCTCAAACCAAGGGAACACGAAAATGTGTCCTATTGCAGTCCAGTTCTTCACTCCTCAGGATGGTGTAGCAAATAAAATGATTGATTTTGTGGAAAATCCAGATGAATCTGCAGATGGTATTGTGAAATGCATCACCAGCTCACTGGAGAGGTTTGGATTATCTCTGAACTCAGTTTCAGCTTTTAGTGACGACAAATGTCAACTATGGTGTCCATCGCAAAACAAATGGAGCGACAGCCGAAACAGGTGTTCAGTAGAGCTTATCAAAAGTGAGCTCCTTGTGAGCCTCAATTTTGATATGGGGTGTGCACTTCCACTCCTTGATCATGGAGGACAACCCTCTCCTTGCTGCTGCAAGAAGCAACCAAAAATATGCATGGAAAAGGAAATACTTAATGGCTGCCAATAAAGATTCAATATATGTTGGTACCATCCATGTTTGGACACAACAGCGTTGTTATTAGCTCATCATAAGCAATTTGTAAATCAGTAATAATTTCTACTTTACTAACAATTTCTAAATTCACATATCTTAGTCATTTTGGCAACCAATTTTCATTTTGTAAAGACTTACAAACTCAGGCTGAGAATTGATCAGAATTTGTATATGCAGAGAGTTACGAAGATCAATATATCTTTGTTTTAATTTTTTTTATTTATCTTTAGCTTTATGCAGCAAATTCATTCTGTCATGTGACTTCCTGTCAGCAGCAATTTCATCGGTAACCATGGCAGGTTGCATGTCTACTGCTTCATTTGAAATGTGCAATAGCTTGTGGTATTTATTTTAAAGAGGAAATTTATTTGAAAGGGAACTTGTAATTCCACATAGTTCTAAGTTTTTCATTGTTATTTGTTTGTATTGAATGTGTGTGAAATCCTGACATTTGTTTGAATTGCCAAGAATCTACAAAAGTGCCCTGGAACTAATGTTGTATATAATGTTTTAGGCCAATAGAAAACGTGAAAAGCCTATGATGCTTTCATTTGTCAAAGTATCTTAAAATACATTAACTAATCATTATGCTTTAAGAGGTCTACTGTATCTGTGAGTAAAAAAATAAAAATGTGTGTGTTCCTTATTTTTGAGGTCATGAGGTGGCAACTCTAATTGGTGCTGCGGTTTTACCCCACTTTTGAGCTGGTTGTAAAATCGACTTTAAACAGGACCTTCTTTCAAACCTTAACTAGTTTATTTTGAAAATAAATATTTACTTGCAAGCAGCAAAGATTGAGCTAGCTGAGTCTCAACTCGCCAAGTGTAAAAAAAAAAATTAAAAACTGGAGCATTTTTCTCAGATTTATTTCACATTCTGGATTTAAACGTTGAAACTTTGCTAAATAATTTCAGATTTATAAATTATATCTGAAAGTACACATTTAAACATGTATTAAAATGTTTTTCATGATTTATAAATTATAAACATTTTTTATTTAATTGTGGGAAAAAATAAGTTAAAATGTTAATGCTTTTTTTTTTTTTTTTTACACTTGTGGCCCCATATCTACTCATCATGATTCTGCACATATAACACAAATATGATAATTTATTTTTCCTCGTGAGGAGGAGTAGTTTAGGGTGCAATGACATCAAGAGCAGGGACTTGCATAACATGTTAGTGTACATAAAGAATATAGCTGAAGCCTCAGCTGTTTTGGATCCTAGATTTAAAATGTTCTCTTCAAGCACAGATGTCTAAAGTTTTCATTAATACAATTGTACGCCCGCTACGGGGTGTCACAGCTTCTCTTCTCTGCAGCTGTGAGTCTGAACAAATAAAATACAATAAATTCTAACATGGTTGTTTTAGTTGAAACTATTAAAATTCCTAAATGTAAGTTTAATTGCTAGCTAATATAAGCTGTAGAGCAATGTGATAACATCCTGACTTTACTGCATAACATTTAACATAATGGTTGCTTTAAAATTACAGTAATAATACACTATGTATAGTTATTTAAATTAAGTTACAAAAGTTACAGAATATATTTGCTTTAATTATTTATTTTTAATTAGTTTCAGCTATCTTTACCTGTGGAAGGCAACACCATACACACTGCACTTAATAGCAATATGTTAACAATGACTATTCTAGTTGATTCCAGGGTGCATTTTTGTGAAAGTGACATTACAACATCCTAGTTCTAATGTTGTAACATTGCCAAGAGGGATAAAAGAGTTTCTTACCAAAGTGCAGCACATGTGTTTTCATACTTACAAGTTGTGATTCCAAATAATTGACCAGAAGGTGGCACTGCTGCACACTGCTACAATTTGTAAGAAAACCAAATACAGTAGTTGGACCAAAACTAGAAACACGTGATGTAACACTCAACTGAGGGCAGGGCCATTCTGAAACACGTGATGTAACACTCAACTGAGGGCAGGGCCATTCTGGAGGGATACAGGGCCATTAATCCATGGTCACACTCCAATTCATTCAAAAAGGTTGGTGTTGGAAGTTCTCCACAGAGTTATTATTTTTGACACTGGTCAGTAATTTGCAGTCTGATCTGTATCTATATGTCAGATCTGTTGTCCAGGCCATTCCGACAGAAATTAACTTGCAACAAAGGTGATGCAGCTTTTATAGAACACGGAATACATGATGTGCTATTTGCACAACAAATAGGGTCACTGTGATTTATATCTTTGTGAACTATTTTTTATTCACATTAAATTAACATAAACATGTACATCACAATGGGTTCTATTATGAAGGTTGACGGTTAGCACACTACAATGTTAATTCAGCTATTATTGAACAGATACGACTATGGGAGATATATTAACAGTTACATGTATTGCATTACTGTCCACCCCTCCCCCATTAGCTTTTAATTAAAAAAAATAAAATGGAAAATATAGTTAATGTTATACAAATAAATAATTTGTAGATGCTTTTACAGCATTTTCTTACTTTGGAGTTCAACTGTTATCATAGTTATTAATAGGAGTTTATCGGAATGAAGCACATATTTGGAGGATGTGTTAACAACACTCTGCAGTATATAGTCTTCATTTGTGAAAAGCTCTCTTGTAAAACATTATAGATATTTAACACTGGAAATACACAGTACGCCCTATATTGTTTTGTTGTTGTTGTTTTTGGCAAAGGAATAGCAAGTTTTGTTTATGAACACCAAAATGCCTAATATCATCATAGCAACACACGCAGCAATGAAACTACAGAGAAAACAGCTCTACAATGCAAGGGTCACATTTATGACAAATTAAACATTTAAAAAATTCTCAGCAACTTTGTAACACTTTTAACTGTTATATAGATTATTATATCACTACAGGTTACAAAAAAATCTGCTGCAGAGCAACAAATTCATACAATACACTTAGTGCAGAGAAGATAAGGTCATTGTCTTAAGAGCAATGAGCTTTTTCTTTTTTCACAGGAAGGGGTTACATGTGGGATCACCATAGCTCCCAACAAAGCACAAATACATCCATTGCTGCTTACAAGTAAACAAACAAGAATATATTTATTTATTGGTTCCAGAAGAAGGGAAACCATATTCTTGCTTCATGCTCCAGTTTTTTCATATTGTTAAAATCATTAAAAACAATTCCACTTCAGCCATATGCTAATGGAATCACCAGAATACGGAGAACCATGTTTTTTGCTGCATTTAGCCCAGAAGTCAGTCAGCTGGTTAAACCGTCTGCTTTCTCAGATCTCTATTCAATGCGTTGAGTGAAGTTTTCTGGAAACAGTCCCTTATGGGTGATATCACGATACTGCAGCCAGTCATTTTCTGCAATTCCAGTTAGCCAGCCAGCTTCCTAAAAAGAAAATACATTTCTGATAGGTATATGTACCCAAATCAAGTTCAAAATCTGTGTTAAAATGCATTCACTTCAGTTCAGGAGCAATGCCATAGATAGTGTCTTTATAGAAGTGAGACCAGCACCATCTTTGGAAACACGTTTTAGTGGCAATACACTAGCTGTGCACTAGATGGTGCTGGCGGTAACTAATTTAAAGACACTTTTGGTTGACCTAGTTGACATTTCACATGTTTGAGGCAGGAAACTACTATAGAACTGAAGAGCTCCTGAATTCTTAGTCAAAGCACCACAACATAAATGATAATATTAATAATAATAATAATAATAATAATAATAATAATAATAATAATAATAATAATAATAATAAAAAACACAAACACGATATTTGAGTAATTGTAGAACTATTGCAAACATTATAAAAAATATGGTGGCTCATTGAGGGCATAAGATAATATATATATATTATCTTAGGCTCTCAGGATTTCAAACTGTTATGTCGAGATCACGAGATTATCTCAGAATCTCTATTTTTAAACACTTATCTCAAGATAATTTGTCTTGTAATTGTGACATATGTGTGTATATATACAGTATATATATATATATATATATATATATAGACACACACATGTCACGATTACAAGACAAATAAGTGTTTAAAAAAAGAGATTCTGAGATAATCTCGTGATCTCGACATAACAGTTTGAAATCCTGAGAGCCTAAGATGATTTATCTTGTGAGCTCAATATCATTTTTTATCATATAAAAAGTTAAAGGGAACAGTAAAAGTTAAAGGGAACAGGGAAAAAAATGAAGAACATGTAATTTGAAGATATTTACTCTTTAACAGAAAAATTCAAGGTCCAATATTTGACCCACATAAATAAATAAAACAGAAAACATTACCATTAAATTACATGAACAGCCCTGCAATACCATTTATTAAAAAAGGTCTAACACCAATTAATATGTACCTGATCTTCCACTAGTGCAGTAGGAATGACTAAGACAAGATCGCCTTTCTTCAAATCAAGTTCATCTGAACTTGCAGCTTCAAAATCATGTAGTGCTTCAGCCTGCAAGAGAAATGATTATCAAAGTACTCCTTTACTAGCTTGTTGGTATTTAAGAGTTAATTAATAAAGTATGTAAAGCAGCACTGGCTCTACTACTCTTCCCTGAACAATAAACAGAATGCACTCCCCTTGTGATGCTGCCTCACCTAACGTGTCACTTTTATCAATGTCAGTGACATGTTTTCACATTGAAGGATGATTGATAGGTTTAATATAAAATACAAACAATGAACTAAATCAAGAAGAGAGAAAGCAGTGGAACCTCGGCATTGTTGTTATTGAGCTCACCTGGATATTGAGCTCATAAATACCTTGGCAGCTTCCCAATAAGGCTGCGAAATTATCCTCTTGTGCAATTACGAGTATTTCACCTGGGAGGAATCTACAATGTGCCTCTGCAAGCTTTCACAGTAAATGTGGCACCACGTTATTCTTAACCCTCTTGATTTGAACAGATGACAGGATATACAGTGTGTCTGCAGGGGAATAATTATTTTCAGGTAAAACTATAAGAAACTAAATGAAATCAACAAACATTTAATGTGTTCGTCAGTATAAACAATGCTTGGCCCAGAGATTTTGATCCACTCAGACCTCGTGCTGGGATAAATCACACGTGCATTCTTTTACATTTTACAGAACAAAACGTTTTCTGAATCCATGGCATTACTTGGTATTACTTACTGCAGTAGGTCAGAATTATGACTGAGCACACTGCTGTGTACGAATGCAGTTACCTTGTAGAGGTACCCAGGAGGCAGGCTTTGTGTTGTAGCAACTTCAGGTTTAGTCTCCACTGCTGGTTCTGTAAGTGGCTGACTCTCCTGAGCTGCTGCTGCTGCTGGCTCCTCTGGTATTGCTGCTGGCATTTCCCTGCTGTCACTGACTTTGCTGTCAGGCTCAGGTACCACCTCTGGTTCTCTGACATCTTCAGCCTGTAGTTCTTCATCATCCCATTCATTGTTTGATGCTGGTTCAATGACCACTGATGGTATAGTCATCTTTTCCTGGAACTGACAAGGTCAAATAAAATACTGATAAGAAGATACACAACGACAACGACAAAGACAACAACCTTCCCCCCTTAGCTCTAAAACCACATGAAAGAATGTTCACAACGCACTAGTTGTTTCAGATAGACTTCACTACAACTCAGTCCACTGACTTATTGTTATCCCTGAATAAAATAACCATGTTATCCTTTAATTTCAAAGTATATCAATTCAAGTGTTAATAGAGTTAATGTTAACGCTCTTTAGAGTTGTATTCTACACCAACTGATGTCAGTCTTCTCACATACTTGGTCCTATTCACAAAGCTTTAACTCATAAGATATTTAAATAATGTTTTGTTATATTCTGTTTTTATAAATAAGTTCGAGTTTTACTGAAAGAAAAACTATTGCAACATAAAAAAATAATAAAAACAGAAAGATACTGCTAGGACACCTAATGAAATCATTCACTGGCTATACTGAAATAAAATCAAATAATAAAATAATTTCAACATACTGTGTGTGTGTGTGTGTGTGTATACACACAGCATATAAAGTAACATATGATGTGTTGTGAATAGGGCTCATTTAAATAATACAAATAAACACATTATTTCATTACCACACATATAAAAGATTATGTTAAAAAGCAGCTTAATACATCCAGCTTCTACAAATGTTTATGGTTACATACTCCACATCAAAACCTTATGTCATTATAAAAAAACCCATTGTTTTCTTATTAATCTTCACTTTGTATAGATTAGACTGTAAGATGTGTGCCTCTACCCCTGTTAAGAGATTGATTCTAATGTTACGCTCACCCTCCTTTTGCAATACTTTTAACCCCTGAACCTCCATTTACAATTCTATCCAGTACCACATAAAAAAAATACAAAATACTGAGAAGAATCCTTCATCCACTGCAGCAAATACTGTCCAGTTAACTCGTCTGTGGAATTTGTGAGCAGGCTACAGTATGACAAGAATGAGAGTTAATGTTTTGTCCAAACTGGTGGGGAGCTTTGATAGGAGCCTTGACAAGAAATCACTTTAATTTACCTTAGTAACTGTGGATTTAAAATATTCAAGAGGTCACTGGGTTCATACATTTTAATACCATTGAGTAAACTCATTGGGAAAATAAAAGCCAAGCACACTGTAATAATGAAACAACTGTATTCCTTCATATGGCAAAATCAAAAGGATAAGCTATTAAAAAAAAAAAAAACGTAATTTAATTTAAACATATCTACCTGCTTATTCTCAGTGTCTTCAGTAACCTCTTTATTTTCATCTCCTACTTCAGGCTCTACATTCTAAAAGATTATTTTCAGAAAATAACAACAAAGACATAGCTAAACGAGACTAGTCTTAACATTCAGGAATGGGGGTTAGCTATTAGGTGTACTTGCAGGGTAGGAGCAAGGGTAAGGGCGATTAGTAGAGGGGTTTCTATTTCCAGTCACCATTGTATTAGTACTCAACAGTTCCACCCCCTGGGGCGGACTGCCTGTAATACTGGGGGGGGGGGGGGGGCGACGACACAGATACGATAGCGTGAATTCAAAGAACTGCCCTTTCCAATGATGCAAGCTGACACAGAATTAATTGTTTTGACCTCTCAGGTTTTGGAACACAGTAACTCCTGATTGAATATGGCTGTTGATAAATTCCAATCACAGTGTATAACCTAGCTGGGCAGTGCATTGCTATTTCTATCTGCCAGCTTTCTATCTACAACTGGTAAAAATACTTTTTATTTTCCTATTTACATAATTGCTTTTGGCTGTCTGCTTCACGAGGATATAGAGTGCCTCAATACTTTTATTATTTCTCATAAAAAGTCTAAAGTATTAATCCTCATTAGAAAAACAAAGCTTTATTACAGCAGCACTTGAATGTGCACAATATAAAAAATGTCATCACTTGCCTCTTTTTGGTAGTTCGTTTATTCACTAGGTCATGCAGTTTCAACGTAAAGGTGGCTTAATGGTTGTTAGTAGTTAACAGTTAGTAGTTAAAGTGGTATAGCAAATGAAATAATTCCATAGCCCTTACCTTATGTGTTCTACCATTTGCTATGCAATTCTGAAAGACATACATTTCCTAGCAATCATATTTCCATTTAACGAATGTAGATCTGGTACCATACTAGGGTAAAGAAAGTTCTCAGTTTGCATACCTTACTACTTCCAGACAGTCTGTTATTGTTCAACTTCCAAGGTCATTAAAGTCCAGGTGTTTCAAGCCTACTCATGTAACTGGCTGTTGATATTAGGAGGAACAAGCAAGTTGCTAAATGTCAGGAAAGAAGGCTTTGAAGAGGTGAGGACAAATTCACTGTCCAGATAAAACTATCAACAATATGAAGCGCAAGACTTCCTAAAAATGAAGCATGCAAACAGAGCTTTCTTTAATCTCGAATGGTCACCAGATATGTTTTAAAGTGCATGTGAGACCTATTTCGTGAATGGCACGATGCCAGCTAAGATTTATGGGATTATTTCAACAGCTATAAACCCATTAAAACTGTTTTTAAGGGAACACGACTCAAAAGGGACAGGTTAGATGATAAGGAAGACAGTTCACAGAAATTAAAAGGGTTGACAGCCTTTCAGAAAAGTAAATTACAGGGATATGTACAAAATGGAGTATTATAGATAAATAATTCAATTTAAAATCTATTTTTTAAATTATTTATATCTTAACTTATAAAGAAAGTTCAACTTGTGCATTGTTTCAATTTGTGACCAAATGTTGAAATCAATGACATTAATGGTATGTTTGCATTCAAAATGTGCCACATTTTCTGCACATCCCTGAGTAAATGACGAAGGTAAAAGTGATGGGGAATACAGTTCTACCTACAGTGGGATTCCCATTCCATTTCATTTATTTATTAATTATTTTGAAGCATTACAACAGTAGAACAACATAAAACTAAAATATCACTATTTGATTCTCATGAAACACTTCCAAAATATATTAAAACGACATAGTGTAAACAACCTGTAATACATCTTTTAACAATGTTTGAAATTAGACATGAAGATACCAGGTTTTGACTGAAGCACTCAATGATTGTTGCTACAATCAACCCAACTACTCTTAAATACAACATTACACTAAAATGATCATACTACTGTTACAGCAATCAGGGTCAGACATCATCTAAAATCCAGATACCAAGCCAAGTAACTACAGGCTAACCTATCCCTGGTACTTTTTGGTTTGTAATAATTACCGGAGCCTGTGCAGTTGGGGACTCAGTTTCCACATCCACTGCTGAAGCCTACACGCAAAAAGAGGTTATGCCTGTTATTCAAGATGCAAATACGATGCCAATAAACAATTTCTCAGAACTTGTTATAGCAGTGTGGGCACAGAGAGCATCATCAGCCAATAAAATGAATGGCTCATTGCATGACATCAACCGTTGAGTAGTTTGTTTGCAGACAACAGGTAGTTTATACTGTTTCTGGAGTTGTCTATGGGTAGGCCAGTCCTGCAGGTGTCTGCTTTGAGGTCACAAGGCACTTTGCCAGTAGGGTCCACTGTAGCATGGTGAGGAGAAACAGTCCTTGTCAATTCAGCCTCCCATAGTTGCTTCCCAGTGAAAGCAACTATGCACAGTCAGGGGCCAATAATGTGTATTTTACATGGCAATGTCAATAAATCAACCTATTATCATGTTTTTGTCATGATAAGCCTCCATAGGACCACCGTTGTGGATCTCTTCCGATGCTGTTTCTTAACATTGGAAAGCGAGACATGCGAGACACAGACTGAGCTAAGGTGGGGTAGAGATACGTTTGGAAACTTGTTTCCACACTCATTTCAAACCACTAGTCCATGACTGATTCCCTGCTACTGCTTTGTAATAATTACCGGAGCCTGTGTTGTGGGGGATTCGTTTTCTACATCCACTGCTGATGCCTAGATGTGAAAAGAAGTTATGTCTGTTATCCAGGCAAAGATAGATATAAAGCAAACCAAAAATGTCTTTAAGTGTGTCAATAATACACATAAGAAACCAAAAGCAACCAGGATAGGTTTAAATTGGGAAAGGGTGCATTTAGAACAAAATAAACAAGTATAAGAACCACTGTTAGTAAGTTGTTCTTAGAAAGTAATAAGGTTGTGTGAATATTCCAAGTGCCCCTGCTTAAATCAGAGTCAGACTATATAGATAGTCCTTATATGCCTGTTATATAGTAATGGAATCCAATATAAAGTTATATAACGTTCTGTTTGTAGGGCATTTCTCTGTAAAATCCATATCTGTACTTAGTAGCAGTTTTGGTCCCATCAATCTATACTGCATTTATATATATATATATATATATATATATATATATATATATATATATATATATATATATATATATAGATAGATAGATAGATAGATAGATAGATAGATAGATATTATTAAATGAAGCATCTTTAATCCAGAGCACAGTATATATATATACTATGGTATACAGTATGTGAGTGCAGACTCACTTATGCCAAAAAGACATAGGCCATAATTACCAAATCTTTTGCTGGGGGCGATTCACTTTCCACATCCACTGTTGTAGCCTATGTGTGAAAAGAGGTCACGGCTGTTATTTCAGTGACGATCCAAATATGATAGTAAGTGAAAATAACCAGATCGAGCTGATAAAGATAAGTAACTACATTAGCACTTAGAGGCCTTCAGAAATTGGAAAATAAATTGTGTATTTACTATCCTAAAAAAGAACCCGCTCACCACTGGAAAAGCAAGGTAGCAGGATAATAATGCTTGCTTTAGAATAGAAGTGATAGGGTACTGCAGGTGCGGCCCAGGATCTTACATTTCAGCCTGAAAGGAATCACCCACCTTATGAAGGTAATGAGCTATTGAACCCTTTCGAAAGAGAGGAGAAGGAAAAATAAACATCATGACAGAATGAAAGGCATGCGGTGATATTCAGAAACAGCACTCAGGTGTTAATGCTCACTTAAGTGTTTCAAGTTACTGGTTTTTCATATTGAGAAAACACACTCTTGAGTGCTGTTTCTGAGTATGGCTGGTAGATTCCAATTTTAAAGTTATTGGGCCAGACCATAAAAGGAAGCATATTTTCAAAGTGCTTACTGCACTGGTGAATTACAGTAACTCCTATTTATTTGAAAGAGGTTAAACACATTTAACTAAACAACACAAAAGAGTTGTTTAGTTAAAACAGTTAATTGGATAATATAATATGTCATTTAACTGAATGCACAGAGATCAGGACACAGAAGAAACCCAAGCTGACAGCCTTGCACAGCAGGTAACAGTAATACCCTACAGCTTCTATATCCTCAAACCTTGCACTTCAAAACCAAGGACTGCTTTTGGCAACGTACAGATAGTATACAATTTCGTTTTGCACAAACATTTTAGAAAATGTACAAGACGGAAGTATTGCTGAAGCATCAACACACATACATACATACATACATAAATAAATAAATAAAACGGAACACTGTATTTGTTTTACCAGAAAGAGTGGAACACACAGTCATGAAAGTAGCAGAAGATATGTCAAACTCTAGCTAGGGTATAAATTAGATTTCTTGAACACATTACAACAATAGACCAAGTTAGCAGACATAAGACCTGTGGAACAAAATCAGCCCCCAGGGCAATTTAATATAACCCTCCAAACTCTGGTTATAAGTGGAGTGTTTTATCAAGCACCCCAATAGTAAAGACATCCATGTCTATTGAATTGACATAAGCAATGGCAGATATGAATAAACCATCCTTTAAATCACCAATAGGACCCTCTCTAGCAAATTACATTACATATTTATATAATGTAATTAGTACCAGTACATACAAGTCCCCTAATAAATACAACATAAATAAATACATACATATACAAACAAGAATACCCTCAAAATAATATGCAACCCCATTATAAATATATCACTGCACTACTTGCATTTTAATTGTATGTTATTGAATCAATAAACATGAAATCAGGTCTATAAAATAGCAACAGACAGTTTGGAACTGTCAGCTTTTGTTCTGAAGGCACACACATCAAACGTTATGTTGAACTCAGTGTGTTATCTTTGAAAACAAGATGCAATATTCTTACAAACTGTATTTAATTAAAACCAATACTGTTTTTTTTTTTTTTTTAACTTGGAATTGTTTTACAGAAACTGTCAACCAACCATTCAACAAACACTCAGAAATGATACCATAAAAGGCAAAGGATATTTTTGAATCACAACTTTGATCCAAAAATGATATCCCCCATAAATTAAAAAAAAAAAAAAAATAATAATAATAATAATAATAATAATAATAATAATAATAATAATAAAATAAAATACCAGGTTTCCAGTCACTAAAATGTTTGCCCTTGTGAAACTACATGCAATCACTATTAAATTGTATATTACTCCTTTTAAGAACATGTTTAACCAACAGATAACATTATTTATTACATTTTAAAAAGGGGACAGGAAATGCACATGTAAACCATTTACCAATTCTAAAAGGAAACAATTAATTTCAGGGTCAGATTAAGTCTAAATTCTGTATGCTGCCATAGCTAAGGCAGGATAAATATTGTAGTTAAATAAAAAAAAATCACAATGTTGCCCAAATGCTTGGTATTAAACAAGGTCAAACAAAGGGCATTTTGCAGTTCCTCTATGCGTCATTTTAGCGTTGTAGAACCAGCATTAGGTAACGCAGAAAAACATTTTTATAGACTTATATATGACATGTGCCCTCAAATTCATTATTGAAGAAGTCGTTTTCTCAGATCACTTCATTATCTATCAAATTTAAAGTGCCATAATGGCTCTCAAATCAAAAATATACCTGCTTGTGAACAAACATAGTATTTACATATTATATTTAAAAGCATCACACAAATACAAAAGGATGAAATTCCACCAATAGACACCTCAACACCAATTAATGAAGCATCACAATGAAGAAAAAGCATGATAACTTCTATATGGTAACACAATGCACCTTCAAGTTCAGTGTTATTCTTGGCATTTTAATATAGTTGTCGAGACATCATTTGGCGCATGACTTTTTCCAAATAAATAACTACTGTAATGACAAAACAGTCGTGTGTTTTCTGTGCATCTGGAAATCACTGTGATGATAAAGTGGTGGCATGTGCAATACAACCGAGTAGTGGGGATGAATGGAGGTCTGGCTATGATGAAATCCCATGTGTGCGGATACATACCTCCATGCTCTCTGCCTCAGCGCTTACTACAGGCTCTTTCACTTCCGCCTCAACATTGTCCTTCACAGGGAGGGAACAGCATTATATCGTTAACATTGTTTTCAGTGTCTATAAAAGCTGATTGCAATCTAAATGAGCAAATTGCAGCAGCACTGCCAAGTGTGAAGCCAAAACAAAGCGATCATCACAAAGGACAAAAAAATGAAGCATGGTATGGATTCAGAATGATGTGTCCACATTCACTACACTCTGCAACTGCCAATTAAAACATTAGTTGATGTAATAAATGGAATAATTATGGAAATGATGGGTGATCATTTCACTCAACAACCTTTGTCTTGACCAGCATGTGGTGTACATCAGGCATTTATTAAAGCCTTACTCTAATAGTCTAATTAGTTGTCAAAGGTCTGCTTGGATCAAGTCCTTTGTATTTTGAGTTACAGTACATGTACACCAGTCAGGATGAGGTAAGGACATGTTCAACTTTGTGTATGAAAGCTTTAAACTTGTATTATTATTATTATTATTATTATTATTATTATTATTATTATTATTATTATCATTATTATTATTATTATTATTATTATTATTATTAATAAGAGTTATATTGTAAATCTATGACTGCTTTTAATTCATTAAGACATCTTTCTTAAGTCCACATACAATGAAACAAGAATGTCATCCACTAGCTGTAATGTATTAACAATACATATAGAAATGAGCTATGAGACTAAATGAAACTACCACGTTCCTGTGACTTGCAAGCAATGTGTCCACAAATACTGAATCAAACCTTGATTATCATTGTGGTGCATATCTGTATGTATACTATTATTTGTTCCTTCATTCACGAAAGAACATTTTGCATGAGCATAATAAAATTAATAAATTCAATAAAACAAAATACATGTGAAATTATTTCTGCTCCTTTGAAGAAATGGTTTGACTAAGTCACACATTTGATTAAGTCAAAAGTGTGAAAATCACAGGAACATCTTTCTCTCTGTACTTATTAAGACTGGAGCCTCCTGGACACATCTGCAGTCATAAACCCTCAGTCTAAGCAGATGGCCTGCCCACTGCTGCAGGTTCTGTTGCTATGGAAACACCTTGTTCTTCCTGGAACTCTGAATGCTGTGATCTTTTCACTGCACTTGCATTAAGGCAGGGGTTTAGGGAGCTATGGTAGCTGAGCTCTCCATACCTGAGTGCACACATCCCAGAAACTGAAAATGGAGGCAGGAGGGAAACCAGCACTTCAGTTTTATCTTGTAAAGCCCATTTGAGGATTATTGTTCCAGCATGTGTGATAAATAATTCAGTGTTTCTGAGTATTGGGTAGATTCTGATACAGTTGTACTGTTTTTATTACATTTTGCTGTATTTCAAACTATTATGAACCAAATTTTACTTCTACATATTTGACATTTATTCTTATAATAATGTTTTAGTATATTCATTTCCTTTCCTTTCCATACCATTTAGTCTTGTATCTCTGCCACTGTTTTGTTTTTGCTGCTTATTTATTTGTATTTGGTGTTAATTTGACAGGGGGATTCTGTTTCTATTCATATCCATTCTCAATGGGAATTCCAGTCATGTAAACATTGTATTCTGAATTCTGAAGCAGAATTCCTGAATTCCAAATCACTATCTGGAACATATTCAATTAATGGTGAAATGGGTGCCGCATTCATGAGAGGCGACAAGTAATATCAGCTCTTCAAAGGTCCTTTAATCAGCTCTTTAACTGGATTTATGCAAAATTAAAAAATAAATTAATAAATAACACAGCAATAATGTGTTCTGAAAGAAATCATCCAAGTCTATGAGCTGCTGCCTGTGTATTTAATAATCTTAACCATGTAAAGCACATATGATACAATACTCTGCCAACCTCGGCAGCATATTGTGTTTACCGGCCATACAAAATGAGTTAGGCATTCAAGGGTTAAACCAAGTGCCATGAAACACTTTACCTTCAAACTAACTCTCAGTTCCTAACCTTACTGTGCACCCACCCTGGAATGGCACAGCAGTGGTCTGCGGTGAAGGTCTGCAGAGGAGGTTTGCAGTGAAGATTTTCCAAAACAAAGGAGGCTTGGATGAACTAAAGAGGAAGCGCAATGTATAATAATGTGCAAAAACAAAATCGCGAGGCTGAGGGATGGCCTGTGGTGCTCTGTGCTGCCGGTGAGATGGAGGGGCGATGATGGCTTTGGTTGACTCACCACGGCCTTCTCTGTTGCCTGCTGAGGCTCAGCTGGCAGAGTTTCCTGGGCTGGCTCAGAGGGGGCCTCAGGGGCCCGAGAATCCACAACAGGAGGGACTTCTGCATCAGGCTTTTTATTAAAACAAGGGAGGCAAAATATCATAAAGCAATTCATATGTAACTCAGTACAAATCATCTTTCAACCTCAATCCGCTGCTGGATCTATTGAATCAGCAGCCAACACTACATTGTGGTAACCATGGACACATTTTCTAAGCATTTTTTCCTACATGATACATTTTTCAATATCAAAGCATATCTTGATACTATGTTAGCCTGAAAGAAAAAAAAAAAAAAAAAAGCACAGGTCTCCATTTTAAATTTGCCCAGAATCTCAAATATAAGAATGTGTGACAAATCCTCCCACTTTTATACATACCACTGCCTAATGTTAGAATGTATCCAATTATTTTACTGGACACACTACATCCACGCCTCCGAAGTTGGCACTGGGAATGTGAAATGTGAATAACAATCCAAATAATAAACTGAATAGCAAGCTAACTACGCTCTCACAAAGTATATTGAATGATAAGCCAGGGCATTGCTGTCACATCCCAAAATGACAACAACCTGCTACAATATGCTGTTCATACAGTAACTGGCATGCTTGAATGTGTTGACTATAATGTAAATATAATTTAATGACTGTTAATTATAGTAATGAAAAACAAAGTGCATGGATCTGGAATGATCAAGTAGCAGTGCCTGGTTAGACAGGGCATGATTACACATGGCCAGCAATAGTAGAAATCATTCCCAACGTTACCATGCAATGCAGCTCTATTATTTCATGGTGTGGCATAGTTACTGGAGGCCCTGTGCCAGGTATAGAATTATAGTAATGAAACAGAGATGTTCTGTGTTTGAAAAAAAAAAAACATGGCACAAAAACTGCATGAAATTCAATTGTGATGTAGGTTTAATCTGGGGCTGTAGTATAACTGCATGGCTATTATTACACATTTAGCAGCACAACTGTATAGATGAGAGTATATTTACATGGTTTGGGTTGGATTAGATCTTCTTAGTTAGGAAGGAATGAGCCCTGACGAACCAAACAGCTGTATGTTCAGACATACTAGTTTGTGTACCAGTTTCTGTGGCAGTAATAAATACTTAGGGTGGTTGTCACATTATCAAATATTTTACACCAGATGTACTTTTCAACTGGGCTGGTGCTCTAAGCATTGCATGTTAACCATTCATTCTGCCAATTACAATATAACTCAAATTCAGAAGCTTGATATTTCCACAATGTTTATAAACAGCAGAATGGCAAGTACGAAACTAAAGAAACTGTCAGGGTTAGAGCAGCTCTGGACATCTCAGAACAACTGCAATCATAAAAGGAACTAAAGCAATAAAACCACAACAAAAAGCATTTGAAGAAAACGGTCTTAAATTAAGGAATAAGAAGACTACCAGGACCACTTACTGAAATTCTCCAGGTGTTGAATCAATAGTGATTTCAGCAATTCAATAGAACACTGTTTATCCTTTACGCATGTACTAGCTTTAGGGTTAATAAAATCTGCTGTGGCTATTAAAAATGTAAGTAAAAGCTGTAATGAACACTGTAACACACCAGTAAAACCAATAGGCTTCTACATTTAAATCACATGCCATTAGCCATTCAATGTATTAAAGGTAATTTTATTTTATTTTCCCTTTAACGGTGTTCATTACTATGTCAAGTATATTACAGTGCTCTACCTTTCTAACGCTACAGTTGGTAGCCATGGTTACGAGACTGTGCTATTTGTGTCCCGCCTTTTAACATGAATAAAAGTGCCAGTGGAAAGGCATTATTTGGTCCTACAGCACAACAAAATGGCACTAAAGAAAGGTTGATAGAGTTCTCAGTGCTGAGGCCATAAAGCATGCCCTTGCACTGGAGGAGATAGGACATGCATTTGTGATGAAAGGGGAGATATAAAAGGCAGTGGAAAAATATACTGAAAGTATCAAAATAAACAGGAAGCAGCTAGAATTATTGCAATCATAAAATGAATGAAAAAAAATCTAGAGAATAATGAGCATTTTAATGTCTGTTTTTTTATATTTAATGACTTCTAATCCTAATAAAATTGTTCCATTTATCAGCTTTCTAACAACTTGTTTAAAAGTGATCTGTGGCTACCACTTATTCTGAGAGCGGTTTCTCTTGTCTTTGGGTGACAGACTCGACCCTTCAGCAATAATTTGCTCTCAGCGTGATAGGTAGCCATTGAGTATTTAGTAAATGATACTGTCGGCAGCTGGATAAGGGGACAGTCACAAGGATAAATGCAGGTTGTTCAAATTAAAGCAGAGGACTCACCATTGTATTGAACACACTCTGGTTAGAATCGGAGGTAAACATGGAGGTGCCCGCATCCAGCTTTGTTGTGAAAAAGAGAATTGAAAGGAAGAGTGAACATACAGTAATAAAACAATAAGAACATTTAACTACATTTTGACTATAGCAACTTTAAAATGAATTCCATGCATGTATGAATGCAAATGTCTATAATAGAATGTAAGCACTTCTACAGTATTCCCACTACTACTAAGAATAAGCACACACTGTTTGGTCAAAACAGCGTGACTTGTTAATCTTATTAAAATGTGTCTGTGGGCTCATTCAAGATTCATGGAGACATCTTTTTTTTTGCACCTTCATTATTTTTCATGCCACAGACACCACTTTGGGAGTGTCAGGCTCATTGCTAGTTCTTACAATGAGCAGACAATTACTTTAAAAGCCTGTAGGGTTCACAATAAAGCATTGCTTTACGTTTCATCTTGTGTTGTACTTATTGATCTAACACGTTTTTCAACATACTGTAAACACTTATTGTTCAGCTGGAGACTGAAACCAAACACAGTTCAGAAATGATCCTTGGTGGTGTTTACCAAGAGAAGCAGCAATTGCCTTCTGTCCATCACTGTATATTATGCATCAAGATCAATGCACGCTCCAGCAACAGAGAAGCTGTTTTTATGTTGCTGAAATTGTCATTCAGTGTTGTTGCTGTAGAGGGACCAATTGATGGTTTAATTGCTAACTACAAACATATCAATATAAGCTTATGTTGTAAATTATATCATCACAATTCATCCAACACAGAATACTGCAAAGGCCAACTTCCTCTTCCAGTAGCCTTTGGAACTGGTTATTTCCTGTCTCTTATGAGACACTGGACTACATGACACGCCCATGATTCCAAACCAGGAATAAAAAATACTAGCTTAAGATCCAATATAAACTCATTTCAAATCTATAAACTGCTCAGCTCTATATAAGGGTGGCAGGTGCTTGTGAACTGGGATGATTTCCTGAACAAGTCTCAAGATATGTAAATGATCAGTGCATTGCATACACTATTGTGCATGTTACTGAAATACCAGCTTCTAACATGCATTTTAACTTTTAGTTTTAGTGTTGTTTACAAACCTTTTAACAATACAATGACCAGAAACAAGTATGTCTGAATATCAAACAACAGTCTTAAATGAAATACATATTCCCAGTTGACTAGTATTGTTGATCCTTTTTTTTTAAACACTCAACACCAGCTCTTAAATACGACTTTTTAAATACAGTATTTATACATTAGCAATTGATACGGTACACTAGAAATTGTGATATGCAATGTCATTTTTGTACATATGTTTTCACATATGTTTCACAATGACTGTTAAGGGACAATGGTTCATATTTAGTATCAACAATCAGCCAAATACACTTCAGTATTTGGTTGAATCGTTCACAAACAGTTGATAGTAATACAAGAGGAATCCACTTGAAAGATCTACAAAAACCAAGGTGAAGCAGTCATTGAGTTTGTTACACAATGTTTCTGTGTGGAAGCATGTACAATGTGTGCATTTTACTCAATGTACCGCTGTCTAACGAAACCCTTCTGGAATGGATGCTTCACTGTTATCACAGTTACATTTTCCTTTATGCTTCTTTCAGTAACATTTGGTAGACAAGTTCAGCTTTTCTTGCCAAATACTCTAGTTTTTTAATGCTGGACAGTACATTTTCTCAATATTAACTAGCCTACATTCTAAGTGTTCTAGGGTTAGTGTTAGTATTGCTATTTCTGTAAACAGTATGCTTACATTATAAGACCATACAACCAACGATATCCAGTATAGAGAATATGAAATAAAGAGCTTTGTACTTGGAATGTATTACACTAGTAGTCCTCAACTGCCAACCTCAACAGCATTTGCTGACTTAGAATTCAAAATTTGAGCGATGTTTTATGAACTCTGTCTCCTCATGTACAGTAATTATGAAAAAATCAGGAGAACCTTTTTCACGAGATTCCAATAAGCCTAACATGGGGTCTCCAAGAGATTCTCAAAGGAACTTCCACAAATTTACAATGGGACCCATGAACCACCATGGTTATCATGATGTACTTTCGTGAGAGATAATCCTAGTGGACATTGACCACAAAATGTAGTTTCACTCATTCATGTCTGGCGTGGGTTAGAACCAGTGGATTAGACGTCAGTTCTTATTAAAAGGAAAGCCAATGGTGTCATCCAGCATTTCCCATATAGAAAGGGACCCCAGAAGGCAACCCCAGTGCTTGATGGATAGGTCAGTCTAGGTTCCATGTCCTCTATTTTGTGTGTGAACCTAATTGATTTACAAAGTCTTATTCATAGATTCATGATCATACATATTCAGTCTTGACTGGAATAACCATCGCTGAAGAGAGTTGCCATCTCTGTCCCCTAGTAACTCAGCCTAGTAATATTCAGAAATGTGCAGATTAGTCGTAAAATACAAGGTTTTTGCATGACTGTTTACCTGAGAGAATCCATTAAAAGCATTGTTGGATACCTACATTGAATCAGAGAAAAACAAAATATTAAGCTTCTACAGATCTACAGCTGCTCCAATGTGTCGAAATTGTGTAACAATGGTGATATTTAATGAAAAAGCTTTTTGGGGAAAAAAAATAAAATAAACGAAGAGCAAAACAAATGGAGAAAGGGAAAGGAGACTGGGCACTGAAAGAGGGATAGGGGCTTGATGTCATAAAACACTAGGTTCTGTGTTACATCTTGGGAAAGAGGGCTGTTTCTCTTTACTATTCTATGCTACACACCCGGATAATGTTAAGTACCTCTTCCTTCTCAGCATCTATTTCCTGGTATAATGTTCCATATCTCTGGTTTGCAACCTCATCTTCTGATAAGTCAGAGCTGTTTTCGTTATCTTTAGGACTGGATGAACTCTCGATGCTAGTGTTCCTGGAGTTCCCCATTTGAAAGTGACCCTGTGGTTTGGCCAGATCTTTGACCGTCTCTACCAGGCTGTTACTTTCTTCTTCCCCAACCACATTTTGGCTTGTAAAAGAGCTATTTTTCTGGTCCCCATCTGATAAAATGGTACCACCCCATTCAGTTCCAACGTCTCCCAAACTGCCAGTGGGCCAAAACCCACTGCTGTCACTGATCTCCTGCCAGGGGTTACTGTTGCTTCCTTCTGTATCGTCAGGTGCCCCAGGAAATGCTGGCCATTGGTCAAAGCCATTGGCATGACCTTCTGGGGGGGCAGAAAACCCCCAATCATCATTGCTTACCGTTGGCTCCCAATTTTCTGGCCAGATCTGATTCTTATCTTCTCCCGATGCATCAGAACCGCAGCCGTCTCCTTTTTCTTCTTTGTTTGTCAGCGTCTCTTCTACAGTTTCTGGGCAAGGAAGCCACTCTGCCTGAACATCAGCCCCTATGTGGTTAGTGTCTTGCATTTGGAGTGCACTCTCTGAACTGGGTTCAAGGGCAACATCCTTCTGAAAGTGGTCGATCAGGCTCTGATTCTGTTTTGTTTGTCCTAAAACGCTGGACTCAAACTTGGTGTCACTGAAGTTATGTATTTCTGTTTCCACGTTCCAGTCTCCCACCGTAGACTCAACCCCCACATTACCTGCTACTTCTGCTCCCAGGTTCTCAGGTTCTTCATCGGATGTACCAACTTGACATGTGCTATCCCATTGTTTCAGGCCCTCTGACACACTGTTCTCTGTGCTCTGCCTCTCATCAACCCCCTCTGTAAATGCTTCAAGGATTGTATCACTTTCTACAGTATTTATACATTGAGCCTCCATAATCTCGCCATCTATTTGGTCCCCCTCCTCAACTTGCCCTTTATTATCCACCTCTGTCCACCCAGAATCTATTACATATCCGCCTTCATTTTCAACTCCTTCTAAAGGTTCGTCATCAGGATACTGTTCGTCTGCACTGTCCACACAACCAAAGCCTTGCCCTAGCCCTACCAGGGTTTCCTCCTGTATCTCCTGCCCATATTCATCAGTAAATATTATCCCTGGCATTTTGAGCTCACTGATTGTTTTTTCTTCTATCCAACCTGCCTCGCTGTTCTCTGAAAATTCATCACTCTTCCCTCCTAGTCGTTCTACCCCAGCACCCTCTAGATGAACATCCTCTGTACTCAAAACACCTGATATTAAACCATCACCCACAGCACTGGGATCACTGTCGAGGGCCTGTTCTTGACACTGATCGGTTTCCCAGGTCCTAACCTCTGCATCTGCAGTATCTGCCTGCTCCTCCAGAGGTGCTTCCTGCCAGCTGTCTGCTGGGGGCCACTCCTGTCCCTCTACAGGATTCCTAAGGTCCGAACAATACTGGTGAACTTCATCCGCAGTCCCTCCTTGTTCTCCTTGGGAAGACAGCTGCTCAGAGTCTCTGTTAGCTGCCATCTCCTGACTGACACTAGCGGTGCTAAAGTCTAAGCCCCAGCTTGTTGCTAAGCCACCGCTTGAACCCTGGTCAGAATATGATCGGGTAAAGTCTTCTGCATTGTGACTTTGAGTGCTGTCATCCACAGAGAGGTTACAGAGAGAGAGACTTTTTGAAGAGTCAAGCTTTAGATAAGACAGATAAGTAAAGAAAGAACAAAAATGATTTAAAATGAGAAATAAACCAAAACCAGAAATAAAATAGAAAAAAAAAAACAGAGCTAAAATGATTACATTACAGCTAAAATGAGAAGCACTAGAGAAAATGAAATGTATAGATTTGTACTGCAGGAAGAGTACATAACAGTCGAGACTAGGGAAGCTTTTGTTAACAATACAAGCATAGCTAATTGACTACAAATTGAAATGTCTGCAGAATGAATATTTCGATTATTTGATCTAAACCAGGCAAATCTTTTTGGTGATTACTTACAGGCTGTGCTGGCCCAGCGCTTGCCTAAAAAGAAACATAAATACACATATTTTCATAAATACTTCTTATATTATAGTAGTATGTGTAGACGACAGTTATTTAAACAGCTTGCAAAATAAATTAAATCCATCTCCTGTTAAGCCTTTATTTGAGCAGAATCATTTGCAGTACTTAAGACTGTGCCCATTGCACAAGTAGATGATTACATTTTCATTTATTTTCTATCAAGTCTGAACCTCAATTGTATACATCAAAAGGCTATTTAGTCTGTGATAACAGTATTGCAGGTCAATTCTCAGTGCCTATTAAACCTACATTTGCTAGAATTGTATATTATCATGGAAATATACACAAACACGTTTAGACACAAACACAACACCGATTAGCTTAATGACTAGAAATAGAAAATAAAACATTTGATAACATGAGGTAAAATGTATTCATAATTGTTTTGCAACCTATTCTGCATCTAAGAATTAAAAAAAAAAAAATCTTGTTATAACTTTTCTGCAGAGGAAAATGAGTCACTGTAAAACAAGTTAATGCATCGTACGTTCAAATAGTACATCTAAAAATAAAATTTTTAAAATAAAATGTCAGAAAGATAAACTCTTACCGTCCACAAATCCCATGGTAATGCCTGTAAAAGTAAAACATAACTTACATAGTATACAAAAAACAAAACAAAACATAAAAACTCAATATTGTACTGTATGTGGTTATTTTACTCTTACCATTAGTATGCAAGCATGGTCACTCAGAAGTAAATTCTCAGTTATCTAATATGTTTATCCAATGTGTGAGAAGTAGCAGTGCAGGTTGCTTTAAAAGTGAATTGCTTCACTAGTTACATCAAATAAAGTATATATACCCCAACTCAGCTGAGCCATTCCTGAATAGTGTTTTAGAGTTGTCCCAATAATTACAGGCTTCCAAAGAAATATTCTAGTATACTGACAGTAGTTATGATACTTATTGTTACTTTTATTTATTTCTTCACAGCGTGTGCATACCACAATAACCCCAAAAGGGGTTACTAGACGTGTTTGTATGGGGTTCTTACTGCAAAAGTCTGATTTGATTATTTCTACTGTTCAAACACCACCCTAAATTAACTATGTTTCGACATCTGATGTAACCAGAGATGCATTCACTTAGACTATGTTATTACTGTACATTACAAATCCATTAATAAAGAAATATATAGGGAACCTGAGAACTGGGGGACTGAGTCTTCCCTATCGGCGTTGTTGCATCAGGTTTGAAGGGGTCGAAATCCAGATCAAGTAACGACTCCTCTTTCACAGCCCATGGTCCTTCATTCTGCAAGAAAACGGAAAACGTGGGACTTGTAAAAATATGTTAAAAGCCAGGGAACGTTATATTTTACAACTTAAAAAAAAACGTTATGGTTCTGGTGTCTTCAAAAGTCAGAGAGAACTTGAGGAAATGTTTCCAGTACATGGTGGCATTTTAACAAGAGCCAGGGCATGGTATCACAAATATTTACTGATTTGACAAGATTTGTCATAAAGGTATACCTTCATGACAAAATGATGATGTAAACTGTGCTACATTCCCAGCAGTCGCACACATACTAAGATGGTTGCGGATTGAGCCAATCAACTTGAGGTAGTTCATTGGAGAAAGCCACCTCAAGGAAGTGTGGTGATGAAGGGAGGAAGGTTGAAGCAAAACAAAATTTGATAATGCGTGAAATGGAGCTTAAACCCATACTATAGCATTTTTTAGGCATTTATCGTTAATAAAATTCAGTATCTTACTTTGGAGTTCAAATAAAATATGAAACATATTTAGCCAGGTGGGGAAGGGGTTAACAATGACAGGAAAACAGCAGGATACAGAATTTAGAATGAGGGGATGCTTCAGAAAGCTTCTCTTAATAGGTGCTAATAAACAGCCTGCTTGGCATAATCAGTGATGAGTGTGTGGAATACATTGTTGTTTCCAAGAAACTGAGCTGGACTTTTTCACCAAGCATGCAGAGAGCCAATTGAGCACTTAAAAAAATTCACAATTCATAATGAAAAGGAAGCCCATAGACCAGTATGTTCTGTTCATGTCTGATCAAAGGATCCATGTCCTTGCAGCTCTAATATCCTGCTGAATCTCAGTGGCACATCACTTGTCAGTGAAAAATACACTTCCAGATATCAGCGCTAGTCAACCCCATTAAGTGGATTTCTATTCTATTGCTGTGTAAGACTACTGCAACTTTATCTTACATTCAATTCCTTTCCGATCCCTTTTAGTGTTATTTGTAACCCACTTGTATTATTATTTTGTTAATCATTATTGGATTAGTTCAAGATGTTTTATTTGCATACAAAAAGACAAAGAATATTAACAGGTTTAATGATTGTGTTGATCACACAGTTGAATTAACCGTGGAGAGCAGGATATACTGTAGGTAATATGGTGTACAACACCTAACATCTTAATTAGGTTTTAATCTCTGTTTGATTCTTTGCTGCATGCTTTTATGCATCTCATTATTATTCTGACATGTGCTTTACATACAAAACAAATGAATGATTGTAATTAGCAAATAAAAACACACTTAAGAGGGCATTGTGTTAATGTCTTTAAGAGCACTGTTCGGTTACTTCTGAATTACTGCTGTCTGAACAATTAACTGTACTGTCTCCAAAACTAATTAACACAGAGTTAGATGTTTCCTTGCAATGGCTAAGGCTTTGTGACTTAAAGAGGAGAGACATTTCTATGGTGTTGTACCTTCACAGATGTTTCCAACTTAAATACTGAAACGTACACAAACGTGCACTCAAATCCAAATTAAAAAATAAAACATTTCCAGTACTTTTATTATTTTACATTTTTTTAAAGAGGTAGATAAAAACAAACAGTTCACAAACCAGGTTTGCTTTTGTGTACGAGGTACCTGAACTGAAAAAAGTTCCATGTAAGCTGAAGGTTTTTTTTTTTTTTTTAAATTATTTAGCAATTGGAAATACCCACGAAGGGTCCACTGCAGGGATAAAGAAGGCCGATTGAAGGCTACCAGACCACAGCTGGAATTCTGAACGACGATTCCTCATGGAATATTGAGGGAAAACGTTTGTAGTCTTCAGAAACAAAAACTAGTGCTACATAAAATCACGAAAAAAAATAAACAGGAAAATTTAAAATGTTTTTTTTTTTTAACGCAGCATTTTTCTAACAGCAATAGAACCCTTAGGCTCAGGCATTTAATAGCACGAGGTGGGCCTTACCAGATTGTAAGGCCCTCTTTTTCTGGTTCTATGTGGTACTTGCCGGTGCAGTGCAGTAATCCAACAAGAAACGATCGACAAACACGGGTGAAAAGGTTTCTGTTTATTTTAATCCAGGGGTCTGATGACCAAACAGAGACAAACAATGATGGCTGGCAATGCACAACGATGTGTATTGCACAGTAAATGATGATGGGTTGCAGTTCCGTTTACAATAAACAATGATCCCACAAGAACAATAATCCCAACGCAAATACCCAAACACAAACACGGTCACCTCTCTCAGTGAGTGCTGTAGTGCTGGTCGTGAATTTACGGTGTTATTTTAGTGAACACTCAGTGCGTTGTTGTCCGGGTTTTGTGCTGGTCGTGGGCGACAGCTTTGGATTGTGTTTAGCTGTCTAGTCTAATACACAAGACAAACAAGACGATATAGACAGACTGACAAAAACAAACAAAACACTCACATTCTTTTTAAACACAGAAATACCGGTCCATTCGTTTCATTTGTATAACCACAACAAAGGAACAGATTACGTCGCTTCGACCCTTACTTATACCGTCACTCATGACTCCTTCCGCGGCTGCCACATTATTTCCCTTCCGGGTCGATGAGTTAGTGTACCGAAGCTCCACCCCTTTTCTAAATGACCGACTTCCTTTTAACCCTAGGAATGAAGTGTCAGGCCAAGTAGTCCAGGGTACTCTGTTCCTGTTACTTAGCGCCCTCACAGGTTGGGAGGGAGATTTACCACCAAGAATCATTGTCTTTCTGTCACACCTACATAGGAATCTAAGTAAGTATGGAACGTTTCGCTTCAAAAACAGACAAGTAAAGCTTTGGAGGGCGTCCATAACCACTGGCTCCGAAACAGCTTGAAAGCACTTTAAACTGTTACTAATTAGCTCCATCTTTGGTTGTCTCTACTCGTACCAGCAGAGCATCTTTATTAGAAAGCTGCAAATGCAATTTCAGTAGATTATGGCAAAACATGTTCTGTTCTAATGAAAATAGCCAGAAGCAAAGCTGTAGCCGCTTTGTGTCAGATGTAAAAAACTGAAAATAGGGTCCTTATGCTAAACCATGAGGGTTTTCATAACTCAAGACAAATTATTTGCTTATTCAAATAGGGCCATATTCATAATTATTTTGCTCTATAACAGCAGTTAATTGGAAAGAATAACAAACTGCTAATGATGTATACAAGATACCTTCAATTAACCCATATTTGAAGCTTCGTGACATTTTGTTTAATGTACAGAAACAAATGGGTAAAAATATGTATAAGTCAGGCATGCAGCATGCAAATCCATTCCAATAAATAATAATAAAAAAAGGATTTTCTCTTTTTGATGCATGGTATGGGAAATATTTGTATTGTGATTTTTTTTCCAGGGTGAATAACAAGTGTTTGACAAGTGCTGCAGGATTTTTAAAGTGCCTGGAGCAGAGGAGTCCTCTGTTTAAACAGTAATGACACATCCAACAGCACAGCACTCCACTGCAGTGCTGATAACTTGTAACCTTCAAGCCTTCAGGCACATCTGGTATCTGTTGCGCCACAATCAAATCCTAAGCCTCACGTGTACAGCAAGCAGAGTTATTTTTAATGGCACAATACAATCTGCCCAGTTTTGGGGAATAATACAGAAACAGAGCTTGTTGCCTTAGAGATGTCAGAGATAACTTTTTGCCTTATTCTTAATATAGAGAATAACTGTCACCATTTTCAGGTGTTTAAAAGTCTCTAGTTTAAAACCTCTGACAACCAATGGTTTTCACTGACATCTTCAACTGTACTACAAACATTAGCCAGAGCGAAAAAAGTTTAATGTAAGAAGCCATGAATCTTTTTAAGAATAGTGACACACGTAATGCATACATACACACACATATATATATATATATATATATATATATATATATATATATATATATATATATATATATATATATATAGTGTAACCTTAGTGTTACTTGTGGTCTGTGAAACCACTCCTAAGAGCGTTAACAGAATTGTGGTCAGTTGTAGGTGTCTGGTACTGTTCGTACATCAGTACACAAACTGAGTTATTGTTGAATTAAGTCAGATACAGAATAGAAATACAGAGAGATTCCTCTGGGAGAAGCAAATATATGGGTAATATTTCAGTCTATTTGGAATTCCAGCTTCAAACACACATTGCTGTGTCTTCTTTTGCCTGAGGAAATTAATTTATTGAGTTTATTGTGCTACTGAGAATAAGAAAACAGGACCCTTCAGAACCACTGTACAGTATATAATGCAGCACACGTAATGAAGCACTGAACAACGTCAAAGAACACTATTCTATTCACAATTGATTTGAGTGAGTAGACAGCAGTGTTAGCATCTATTGAATGATAATAAAAAATGTGGTACAGTACTCATCTTTCAGATTCCAATTAGTTGGTTAAAAACACAATCACAGTTTTTTTTTTTTTTTTTTTTTTTAATAGAAAAAACACAGAATCAATAGTTCATATCATGATTGGGCTATAGACTGATTCGAACATTTTTTTTTTTGTATTGGAATCTGCAATGCATATTTACCAGATGGCAATTTTTAAAGTAACAGGTAGCCTTCACATTTTTTCCATTCTCCACAGTCCTTTTTGACTGGATCTGCAGCTACAGTAAATTGATTAAATAAAATAATATTGCTTCTTTAGCATTTACTTTCTAAATCTGGGTTACCTCAGGTTGGCACCCCCTCCTTCACCCTATCATTGTGTTTTATATTCAGATTGAAATCCAACCCATTTTATTTGGGCTCCAGTTAGGATTGCAGGCTGGCAGAACTCGATCTCTCCTGCGCTCACTGATGGTGGAAGTTACCCAATGAGTGTCCAATGCAAAGGGCTTGAGCTTAAATCTCCGACGGTAGAAGAAAAGTACTGTGTATATGCTCAACTTCAATGCTGTGAATGTATTACACTGTCATGTAAATATTGCAAGATCATATTACTGTGGTATTCAGTTACATTCATAGGAGGCTGTGTGGTCCAGTGGTTAAAGAAAAGGGCTTATAACCAGGAGGTCCCCGGTTCAAATCCCACCTCAACCACTGACTCACTGTGTGACCCTGAGCAAGTCACTTAACCTCCTTGTGCTCCGTCTTTCGGGTGAGATGTAATTATAAGTGACTCTGCAGCTGATGCATACTTCACACACCCTAGTCTCTGTAAGTCGCCTTGGATAAAGGCGTCTGCTAAATAAACAAATAAATAAATAATGTCCAAATCTTGGTGGGGGTGGGGGTCATGGTGGGTAACCACTTACAATGATATGATTTCTGATTGTCATTTAATAATAAAAATACAAAGCAAGTATATTTATCACTGTAATGCTATTAATGCTGCCTGCTATTAATCTTAATTTTATTAAAACTAGGAAATTAAAATGGCCATCTAATTTTCTTCCTTTTTGTGTAAAATTGCTCGCTCCGTCTTTGATTTGCCATGACAGCGGTGCCAGACTTTCCATGATGGAGTGGAAGGAGGGCCAGAACACAGAATTGAGGGGGCTGCACCCCAGTATGTGCGGGCACGCATAAAATACATTTGAATAATTTTCCGTGTCAGAAGTGCACCAGGGTGAACAGCTAACATTTAAACACCAACCCTAAGGAAAGACAGAAGTTACAGGAGAGGAGTAAGTATTTGAAGAAGCCTTTGGCTATCTCCTGGATCAGCAATTAGCCACCGTAAAAAAGAGAAGACTTTACTTAGTTATTTACTTTCAATGTTTAAAGAGGAGTTCTCTTAATTTACTTGTTTTCTAATACAATGGAATCTGAAAAATATCAGCATGAATAAAAAGCGCTGTATGTTTTTATTTGAAAATAAGCCATTTATAAGGGAGTTTTTCTAATATATTCAATATTTCCTTTTTAAGGGTTAGTTAATATAACTTTATTATTATTATATTTAAGGTGGCTGCTTTTTTGTGTTTTTCACCCTGATGTTTTCTTTCCCTTTAAGAATTCGATTGCTAGCCATTTAGTATTAAAATTGGTTTAATTTAGGCTACTTGTTTTGATGTGCAGAACGAAGAAACTGCATGCAATGAGGGGGCATTTTAATAAGCAATTAATTTATCATTTCAAACAGAATAAATGCAGGACACATTTTATTACAATCACTATTCGTAATTGTATTAACATTAATACAGACTAGTCACTTAAAATGTTGCGCTCTCATTTTAGCGTTCTTCATTCTGCATTTAATGAGAAAGCAAAGAAAATTGGACGATTTAAAAACCCATTTGGTTGTTTCACATAACCCCATAAAATAAACTGATTTTACTTTTATTATAACAATATACATTTTATATGATGGTCTGGTCTCACTAGTAACGTCTCTTAACGGTGCTTTTAATCTGCGATCATAATATATCTGCTTACATGTATTGAAACGCAGGTGACTTTGTTTAAAGGCACTTTTACGTTACTGTAATAAATAACATATTGCTAGTTAGATTTGCCAATACAAAATGCAGATAAACTGGCCAAAGGAAAATTAACACAATGCAAGTCTCACATATAGGCAGTGTACACTGCAGTCTCACATATATAGAAAGTGTCGTTGAAACAGCCAAAGTGTCTACCATTCGGGCCAAAATGATCAACTGGCCGTATCTTCTGATACTAACAGTTTAAAAAAGGTTTAAACAAATCTATTTTGAAATGTACATTTTAATTGCAATGGTGAGATACATTAAAGCCAGGATGCAACTGGCATGTGTTAGTACAGTATTAAGAGTAGCAGATGAACAGACATCTGCTCTTGAATGTGTGTGGTCGAGCTCCAACAACAGACAAATTCTCACCCTTAAAAGACTGCTTCTCGTTCCCAGGAAGGATTTATGTTTTTAATATATTTTGCCCATGATTTCGGCATCTTTCCTTTGCGGAATCTGAGGGGCTTCTGTTCATCACTCAAAAATAAATTTGTCTGTTTTCCCACAGAAAAAAAAACAATCCTATTGGTAGATACTTGACAGGGCAGGGGTTGGGGCCAGGGGCTTTGTGTGTGTGTGTGTGTGTGTGTGTGTGTGTGCGTGCGTGTGTGTGTGCGTGTGTGCGTGCGTGCGTGTGCATGCTTGTGTGTATGTGTGTGTGTGTGTGTGTGTGTGTGTGTTGATATAAAAAGTGTGTTTTATTTTTCTTTTACTCAAACTGTTCTAATTTAGTTTTGGTTGGTTTAAGTTTTTATTAGGTTTTGTGTTTGTATATATTTTTTAAAAATCAAATGTGCAAAAGAGTTTTGGATCTAGAACTTTCAGGATTTTAGAATGGTTTGTCAAACAGGCAGCAAAAAAGGCATGTGGTAGTTTACAGCAGGTTGGTCTTAATAGTGTGGTAATTTGACAGAGCTGCAGGTGTGTTTTGGACTGCAGGAGGTGGCACTTATACTGAACACAGGAGCAGCCTAATAATAAGCTGACGTTATCTTGACGTCAATTGGAACAGTTACAGCTGTAAAAAACTGGCCTTAATTGTCAGGTGGTCTTTTTACAGAAATGGCCTAAAAGCAAGATTTTATTGCAGTAGGTACATGAGAGAACACATTTATTTATATATTTCATTAATCTGTCACTAGGGCCTGAATTAAATCAATTAGAATTAAAACAAGAACCATTATTACCTAAACAGCTTCTACAAAACAGCAATGTGCTACTCTGGCTGTAGAATGTACTGTTTTTTTGCTGTCGTCCTTTCATGCACACTATCAAAAACATGACTGCACAGAAACACCGCATATTCAATAAAGCACTTCTTTGTTGAGCGCTTCAGAGAGATCCTTATGAACACGGTCACTGACTTCAGTGCCAGCCAAGATGGTGTTATTGATATCAAGGACTTTGAGGACAGCTTTCGAAAAGCAGCTGGCATCAGAGGAACTTTAAGCATATGCACAGCTTCCAGCAGCGATACTGTCTTTGCGATGACACTTGACTAATGTTTTCTTTGTGGTTATCATCAATTCAGCTTCTTGTGGTGGCACTGCTTTGAATAATGGCTCTCATATAAAAAATTAAAATAAATTGGGGGGATTTCGTTTTCACATATTGGATATGCAGCAATCTCCGCTTATGCAATCAATCTTTCTTCACAGACATTAGCTGAAAATATTATTGTAAGGAATAAGTCGAAGGCAGTCTAGTTTCAGATGCCACATTGTCCCTGGTGAATGGCCTGCCTTGACCAAAAAGGGTCCTGCAGAAGGACCTGTACAGGTCAAACTTCTCAGCTAGCCTGTCATTTGATACTGTGCCACGAGAGCAGAAGTAAGTGTGGTGCAGAGATTATTTCTCAAGACTGCTTATTTTTATTCAGATTTTGATAACATGTTGTACAAATACATACTTGGGTATATGAACTTGACTTGTAAGGTAATGGCTGCAGAAACTGTAATGCACAATTCTATTTATTGTTGTTTTTTGCAGCCTGCCAAAACTGCCAATTTTTACATGGCATACATGGATAATAATAATATTTTTGTATCGGTTTGCCCTGACGTGTGGGTGTGTCTCGAAAGAGCTCTGGTCAGTACCCTTTCTCTTCTACATAAGTATGGTATCTTTAAAACACCCTTTTTATATCAATGTCAGCTTGCTCCTACTTGGCATCACCTGCCTTCATACAATTGACTTACTATTCAATAACAGAACTGAGTAAAATGTTTCTGCTCTGCTTTAGTAACTAACATGATATTAAGACCATTCACAAAGCAGCAAGCACTTGTTCCATGTTTGCCTGAGTGATGAGATGCTGTCTGATTATTTAACTCCAGGTAGATAAGGCGTGTTCTGGTTTCCCTCTGATCAGATTTTGAAACTTTTTTTTTTAGGATACCAAAAACTCAATATCTCATTGCAGAACTGATTTAATTCAAACCGACCTTCCCAAAAGTCCAAACAGATGCTTTCTTATTGTGTTAGCAACACATTCTCGTGTTTGTAACAATGACAAGCTATAGCTCTTCGAAAACATATAAAGAAACTTACCTGTGAGGGTGTGGTGACATTGATTTCTGGGACAAAGTTGTCCTCAAACAAGTTGAGGATTTGTTCCTGATGCAGTTCTTTCGTAGGGGTGAGTTTTGGAGGAGGTGGGACAGGAGGACCCTTTCTTAGCTGGAAACCAAAAACATTACATAACAATGAATAAACCAGTTTATTGAGAAACCAAAGTAGATTTCTTGGATGAAAAACTGTGTAAAACAGAATTACGTGATTTCATACACAGGAAATAAATACAATAACTCGCCAAAATATGTTCAGTATCTATTGTTTGAAAATATTTTATTCTGACAGGACAGGAAAAGCGTAGCATGTTAAACTTGCGGTCCTGTAAACAGATAACACACACTATGAACAGATAAGCAATGTTATAGAATGGATTATACAGCTGTACTGAAAGCCATGTTCTTTTCTAACTTTAAAAGATGATTTCTATTCAAACAGCTCACATAATGGCAATGTGATACGCTTCATCTACATACTGTGCTAGCTGTCAATTTATATCACAATTCAGGTTGTTGCACTTAAACAGGATACCTCCAGTAATTAAGTTTCTTCCTTTGATCTCTTTAAGCTTTTATACAAGATGGTTCTCTCAATAACAAGGAGTGCAGAAGCAAACCAAAGGAAATCAAAGTAAATTTCTTATAACAAGGATGAAAGAATAGCCTCTTTCTAATCAGTGCCCTCTTCAACCTCCACCCTCGCATTGGACTGGTGAGTCGATCTTAGAAGTTGACTTACACTGAATTTCCACTACCAGTCTCGCCAAGGATTTTAAAAGAAACACTCTTCTGTTCAGTACTATATTAGCCCCTTCAGCATAATAAAACACCAAGGTAGGCATAACCACAAGTACTACAGCTATGGCCACAAGTTTTGCATTACCCAGAATTTTAGGACTGAGACAAAAAAAGAAAACTATAAAAAACATAATTTAGATCTTATATTTAACATCATGTAATCAAAGAAACTACCAAATGATATTGCAAAATTAGTTAATTCTATAGAGTGATGCAAAACCTTTGGCTATAGCTGTACAGTATCTCCTTGAATTTGTGCAGTGCAGTGTAACGTTCTGTGAAACTGTATAAACCAATAGTGATAGCCTGTGATATTACAGAATATTAGTAGGAATTGGATTTTACAGGATAGTTCAGCAGAAAGGCACATTACATTCACTGTTTTACATTAATTGTGAATGCATGGAAGGTGCTAGAAAGCCTTTTCTATTTATCCACAGACCAATAGTGTGAGTTTAAGCTCCAATACTGTCCCATTGTTGACCTCCCTTACACAAACGTGACCAGTCTCAACTGTACATGTTTTTACATCAAACAAACTGTATAAACTTTGTAACCTCCAGCATAAAAAAAAAAAAATGTTTAAAAAAAAATGAGGACCGGACAGGAACCCTGAAGTACATTACAAACACCAATGACAAAATACTACGCAACAAATTTGTTAACAATTGATAACCATAGAAATCCTGTCAGAATATAACAGATTCTATGCTATCTTTATTCCCTTTGACTACAGTCTCTTGGAGATCACCAAACTCATATCCCATTTGCACAAAGCCAAGCCCGAGTATAAGGCTAGGATATGAACCTGGTACAATAAACATCCTGTTGGCACAATGGCAGGTCTGTTACCTGTGTTGGAGACTTTGGACGAGCTGGTGCTGGTGAGGCGGGTGCCAGCATGTGATTGGGGCTGGCTTCAGGACTGCCAGGCGGGGAAGGTTCATCTGGGGGCGAGGGTGTCTTGGCAATTCGCAGTGGACCAGTATCACTGAGAAAAGCATGACAGTTACAATTTAATTACCGCTTACGGAAACAGCCCATGAGCTGCTTCACAGGAACCATCAACGTATCCCATTCTTCTGCTTGACGTAAATGCTGCTGGATTAAAAGAAATGGCTCAAGCATAGTCCACTACTAAGTACCTTGTTTTAAAAAGGGAGAGCAATAGGTTTCTCTGTGTTTTTTTATACATCCCTTTTTGAAACAGCCTCATAGTTATGGAGAGCATTTATTACCAGACAGTCTTCTTTCAGCATGAGAGGATCCTATGGAAGCTAAAGCACATATTGTACCCCACAGTGTCTTTTTTTAAAAAATGTATTTCCAAATTAATTCTGAATAAAAAAAGAGAGGAAACCAAGTATAGGCCAATTTAAATATAAGACAGGTTCAAGAATAAAGTGGCCATTCACTATTTCACTGTCTGACTAACAGATACTAATACTGAAGGCAGTGAATTAGTAAAGAGGCCTTCATGAGTATAGTACATCTGCAATTTACAGTTGAATCGTGAATTAATGAATCAGACAGAAGGGACCCTATACCAATATGTACTACACACTATATTTTAATTACAAAACAAATATAAAAATAATAATAATAATAATTGTTGAACAAATTGACTTTTTGCTTTAAGAGTTGATAAAGATTAGCAACCACATGTGGATAAATATAAATACTGGGACACACTGTAAAAACAATGAAGCGCAGCATACATGAAGTCACACACACAAGGGACTTTAAAAAAAATGTCAAGGGACATTCATTCAGGCTAATAGTTTTTACACACCTCTTACACCACCGTTATTAAGTGTATGATATTGTATTAAAATCTGTGTCCTTTTCAACCAGAGAAAAGCTGAACTTCTTAAGTGAGGTGTGCAACTGTAATTTCTGTCCACTCTGCAGCAGTGGATTTTAAGTTACTATGCAGTATGTAGGGTGTTTCTTATTCTAAAAGAGATTGTGTGCAGTTTGTGAGAGAGAACTGTGAAGCTCTCATAACACAACGTCACATCATATTAACCTATTTAAAAAAAATCACATAAACAGAAGGTGTACCCAGGAACTACTACTGTATATATATATATTATTTATTTGGAATTGTGGAGTTGGTTCTGCGTACAAGGTGACACCTGTACACAAGATAAGATATACTGAAATTATGACAAATCTATAATGGTGGTTGGTTGATTCATCATACATGATCTATAAAAGTACATACAAAATCTCTATACAAAAATCACCACACTTCAGAGATTCTGTTTTTTCTGTGGTAGAAAAATGGCATTAGTAAGTAAGTCTGGTCAATAATGATCTTGGCGCAAACAACAATCAAGAATGATAGAGAACACACAAACTAGGATATCAAATATAAATGAAATATTAAGAACATCTAGATGGTATCCCTTTTAGGAGTACACAGTTCAAACTGTCCTTATTATTATTATTATTATCACAAAACTTGACTAATCTCGAAGTAAAAATACCAGAATCAAGCGCCAAAACACTATGGAGGTGCTATTTTAGAAACCATATTCTGTTTTTATGCACACCCTTCTGTTCCCCTGATATACAGGATGTCCTACAATCCACAATAGACAGTCACACTTGTTTCTTGTATCTTGCAGGTTGAGTAATATACTGTAAACCATTCAAAATGTGTGACTGACAAATACACTGAAGCGGAGCAGTGCTTTGAGTAAGAGTCTTAGAAAAGTATGCTGGACTGCAATTAGTGACATCAACTGGAGCTAAACATTTAAACTCCTTCTTTTTGTCAGCCATGTGCTCCAAAAAACATACCCGCAGATTTTATTAGGATATTTTATTCAAACTGATATGCTTTCACCCAGAAGACACTGCTGAGGTAAAATGAACCAGGGAGTGCAAACAGATAACCCAAGAGAAATGCATAGATACTGAGAGTTTCCTTAACCTAAAGTAGTACCAGACATCATGTTTCAAAATTAAAATGCATGTGTGCCGTAACATGTTTCTTTTAAAACTGCACAATTGAGACCTATGTAGCTAACAGAAGCACAAAACGGCTAAGATTCATAGAATTATTTTGTTAGCTACAATTACTTTAATGAAAGCAGGAGCATCCTAACCAAAAAAATAAACACAGTAATTTCATTCACATGTGGAATTGGAACACTGGGACAAATTGTGTGGTTCCCATATGAACTCCTAGTTGATGTGGTCCATGTGGTTACATGGTGCTGTATTCACATATTGTTTTCACTGACTATGGTGATCTATTCACAGAAAATCAACTCAGTTCACCTTTTGGAATAATTAAATAATGCTATATATTTCACACAACTATTGTAGACTGTTACTTTTAACTTGTTAAATGTTTCATCCAGTGGACTCAACCTTTGGAAACAATGCGATAGATTCTTAAAGCTAATCGCCATTAGCACAATTTTTGTCTTAAAGAAAAAATATTCTTTGCACTTCTAAAACAAATAAGAAATAACTACTCACAAGCCCCTACATTATATTTCTAAATGGTTTAGTTTTTGGTTTAGCAACTTTTTTGGGTGTGTCTTTACGGTCCAAGCGTTCCATATACAGCTTTCAGAAGATTTCAAGAAGGTTTTATCTGCAACTAGGCCAAGCATGCCAAACTGTATACTGAAGACGAACACAAACTCACACTCACATACTATTGTTATACTGTGTTAAATAAATGAACACATAAACTGCTAGTTCTTAAAACCAGCAAGCCCAATAGGTCCATATTGTTCTTTCCTCTGGGTAGACTCACCTTGCTCAATACAAAGGTCAAATAACCCAACTGATGACTAACTAAGGAGTTAAAGCTTTGTGAATAGAGCCCCATAGGTCACTTCTGTGCTTTTCTTTTTTTATCAACTTTCCTTCAACCTTACACAATCAAGAGTTTAAGTTCTATAATCTAGTGTACATACGTGTTTCCTAAGTACTACACTGTACAACACATTAGGCTAGTTTGTACTGTGCTATGTTGTCTACTTATGGTAGAACATACAGATTGCATGATTGAGAGCTTTGTCCCCAAATCATGGCTCTGTTACAATACCAATCCATCTACTTACCATGATTTTCTGTCAAAATTGCAAGAAAAACAGCATGAATCATTATGAGTAAACAATTGCAACATTTCATCTTGTTAGGTTATTTTTATATTTGTTAAAAGTTTAGTCTTGGGCATTTCGAGTTCATTGGAAAGTGGAAATGTCTTTGTTTGTACAGTGCTTTCAGGAGGGAGAGTACAGCACTAGTACCACCAGTAAAATGCACTTTGGTACGATCACGATGCTTTGCATTAAAAAATCAATCAATCATATTTAATAAATAAATCAATAAATAAATGTAGCCAGTCTGAACCACAAACTGTGGCACTGGAACAAAATAAAACTTGGTTCCACATAAAGGTATTTTAGTACTTGAACAGAACAAAAACAAAACAAACGATAGTCTATTTATTCTATGATAGGGTTATGGGATGTCCAGCCTCTGTGTATGGGGGAATATTGTTACTATTAGAAGTGAACTGACAGACTGAAAGCTGAGATCTATGTGCGTGCTCTTAGTGTCAATATAACCCCCCCACAGGCACTTCCATCCTATAACTATTATATATGGCTGTACTGCAGTAGAAGTATTTCTAATCTATAGTCCATCAGATTGTAAATTGTTACGCTGTATTGAGGTTTGTTTATGTTTAGAAAGGAATTTCGTCAGGTGAATGTGGTAGGTGACCAGTTTTAGTGTCACGGTTTTAAATTGACTTAGCTGTTGAAGAGGTGTGTGACGTAGGATTTTTTTCAAACTAGCAGTTGTCAGCCTTTGCGATACTGAGTAGAAAGGTAGTGTGTAATATATATTTTTATTTACATTTATGACATTACTATTCAGTATGTTAGGAAATGTTGCTCACAATACTGAGTTCTCCAGATGATGACTTTAGCCGCACTGGCTATGAATTTTAAAAGATAGCAAATATTAAAGGGACCACACAAGTTAACATGCATTCTACTAGGTGATAATAACATCCCCCCATATTAACCAATAATGAAACAAAATGCTTTTCTGTGTCTATCTGTGTATTTATTTGGCGTAAGTTTTACATAATATGTGTGCATCCACTGTAAGTATGTATGTATATAAGTAAGTAGGTACGTATGTGTGTGCATGTGTTTGTGTATGTGCGTGCGTGCGTGTGCATGTGTTTGTGTCTGCGTGCATGCAGTGTGTGTGTTTGTGTATGTGCGTGCGTGCGTGTCTGTGTGTTTGTGTATGTGCGTGCGTGTTTGTGCGTGTGTGCGTGTATGTGCGTGCGTGTGTGCGTGTGTGTTTGTGTATGTGCGTGTGTGTGTGTGTGTGTGTATGTGCGTGCGTGCGTGTGTGTGTGTGTGTGTGTTTACGCTTGCACAGAGCAGTACCTTGGAGCTCCTTGGATAGTAAAGGCCTTGTCAGCATGTTGCTCTCCCAGCTTGGTCATCACCTCATACAGCTTGTGACACAGCTGAAATAAGCAAAGACACAAAACGAGGAGTACTGTTAATGATATGCAGAAAACAAATTGACAGTGTGCACCATCTAGCCACCTGTCTATCTTTAGAAGGACCAATGCAACGCTCAAGGAGACAAATGCTAGATATGATTCATGGACGGGGGGTGGGTTGACCATTTCATCAGAAGCACTCTACTCTTCAGGCTACTCAGGTGGTACCACCTGTAAGAGAATGCCTACTTCCTCATGCAGACTGAATTGCAATGTTCCTGTGAGTGAGCACCAATCACGCATCAACATCCCTGCAGGAGAGACAAACACATATCTTCCCTTTCAGTCATCGGTGATGTTTTCTGCTTGTAGTTCTTGAAAGGTCTGCCCCTTAGGAAACGTGATTTTCTTCAATGGCCTTAGCGAGGGAATTGCCCGTCTGGGACAAGCTTTCAGACAGTCGTGTTACCTTGTGCTAATTAGACAGGGCTACACAAAGTGTACTGTATTGTGGATTTTTCACTTTTATCAGGTATTCAGCCTCACACTCTCCCTTCTTTGGAAGCAAAGTCACTTTATGAATGGATTACTCAATATTTCATTAAGTGTTTGCCCATAAGAGACTGCTTTATCATAAGATCTATTGATATGCATACAAAATCCTGCCAAGAGCACACATCCTTCCAGTCACCATAGCAACAGGTCAATAGACAGCTGCCTGCATTGTTAGAGCACTGTGTGTCTTCCTTTATTAATTATTAAACAGAGAGATTCCTGCACTGTCATCTCCAACACTGCATTTAATAGTAAAGGTAAAGAATACAAAGTTAGCAATCTATGGCTACATTTACAATGAATATAGAGGTTGCACACTATGACTGTTATGCTATTATTTATATTTATAATTAAACGTGGATTGCATTAAAAAGGGTGTTTATAACATCTTAGTAAGATTTTAGAACAATCTTACAGATATGTTCTAATTTTACTGACCTAATTGTGGCAATCTGGGTTCACAGTCACTGGAGCATTCTACTGGTCATGCCTGTTGTTTTTTTTATATCGGCAAGCATGGTTACGTTTAATTATTTGAGAAATGTTTCTATTAAGATTCCCTCATAGTACAAAAGGGATTCCTTAATGTATTGCACTAAAGTGCCAACATGCTACCGCTACTACTAACTAAATGAAGTTTATTTTTTTGAACTATGTAAGTTAATATGTGTTTAGTTTTTTAGTTAAATCAATAATGGTTATCAGAATTGCTACACTGTAACAGTTAAGATGTACGATTCTTAACTTCAAATCAATACATTTTCTAAGAAAGGCTATAACTTCTATAATTATTACTATAATTATTTTGTATTAAAATATTTTTTAACTCCAGGATTCGATACTATAGTGCTCCCCCTTTATAAGGCGGTACAGTCATGGCTCCCATTTGCCCCATAATGCCATTACACTAACACTAGTGTTCTCGTTATAAGGTGGAACACAAATAGCACAGTCTCTTAACAGTGGCTCCTGACTGCAGCGTTCTAAAGGGGTAGCACTGTATTCTGTTTCTGAGAATGTACTTTTGACAGTCGTGGGGAAGCACTGATGTAGCACTGAGCCATGTTCCTGGTTGGCATTTTTTTATTTTCTATACCGAGTTTCATTTGTTATTTGTTTTGATGTGGGTGATATGCATTTCTTAACACAACACTAGGCAACAAAATGACAGGAAATAAGGAAGTGTATTTCTGTCTCAGTAAGATGGCGTTTCTTCAATTTGTGCCTTGAATTTGATGTATTTTTGACTCATAGAAAGCACTACAAACTGCACTTTAGATATACAAATATGATCTTTAAAATTGCAATAACCTTTGGACCAGTTGGATAAACAGCATTTTTCAGGGCCCAACTGGGATTCACGGTCCAGTGTAGTCCAATGACTGAGAACCTCTGTTTACTCTGATCAGTTTATTGTAATAAATATTGTTTTAGTACAATGGAAGTTTGGACATTGCCAGGAATGTGACATGAACTACAAACAAATCTGAGCAGTAAAGCATTAGAAGTATACATGACTATTTGTAACCAGTATATTATATACAGCCTCTTTCTAATCTGTATGTTAATCTGCATCTGTATATTACTAGATTCTACAATTTAATACATTATTAGCATGGCTATTTAAAATAGTACGGCACATATTCATTTGGATGTACATTGTGTAACCTGCAGTAATGACCTTTTTCCAACAAAAACAGGTGACTCCCTTTTTACGGGCACAGGCAAGTGTTTATTTTGAGCAGATTACAAGGTTTCTAAATACACCTAAAATCAAAACCATGCAAGCCATGTGTTATAACTACACATCCTGCTAATCCATGCTTTATATATTCTACTGAACAGCAAGGACAGCGTATCATAATGAAGACTTGAAAGTCCACTGGAGTTACGAATTACTAAAATGTTTGGGAAAAGGGACAATCTATTTCACCATATTTAAGAATTGTTAACTGGTTTGGAAGTTGTTTTAAAAATGTGACATTGTGTGATTCGCATTAGTAGTAAATGTGCCTGCACAGTTTGCCTGCATTTCCAGAAACTACCAGAACAATTCACTGATTCACTGAACACTGATTTATATTATATATATATATATCCCTTGCTCCCAGAGGCAGGTAGCTTTATATATATATATATATATATATATATATATATATATATATATATATATATAAAGCTACCTGCCTCTGGGAGCAAGGGATATATTTATTTTCTGAAGTTATCTTTAGGCAAGGTGTCTTTTAGAAAGTGAATGTACTTAGAGCTAGACTACAGTGCAAAATTAAAGTAAACAAACAGTTGGTTCAATTCCACCAAAGACAGCATTTTAATCGAATGCATATACTCTTGTGTCCCAGCAGCATCTGCGTTTGCTTCCACTGTGAAATATTGTTTGACGAGGAGGAGTGCTTGATTGCTTGTTGAAGTCAAACCCCTCCAAGCACTTGCCAAGCTAATTCAATTGTATTTTTGTATGAGACGATATCTATACATATTCTTAACACATATCCATAATATATGTTTAGAATATATTACTACATATTTAAAAACCCATATTCTAGTTATATTTCGGGCATTCTATTTTAAATTATGGATTTCAAAATAATGTGAGGGAGATGTGGAACTGTTATACTGGCATTTAATATGCACTAATTAAGATGCCACTGTGCTAGTCTAAAAACACTGCAAAGTTCACTTCAGTTTATGCTAAAGGCATGCATGTGTCCTCAGCAAAGCAGATTGCAAACACTCAGGACAGTGTAAATTCAAAGATACACCTGAATTACCTGCAATGGTCGATTTAGCAGTTCAGTTTACAAATATGAACATTTCCACTCAAAAACAAGTAATTCATAAAGGCTGATAACATTGTAGGTATTAACTGAAATATATATTTTTAGCAACAAAGCTTCTTACATTCGTCACACTTGTTAATTAATGAAACCCTTAACCCATTAAGTACCAAATACATTTTTCTTTGAAAAAAATCAAAACACAAGCTGTATTTATGTAATTTGATACATTCTGAATGAATATTCCTTCACAGAAAAAAAAAATGAAATGCTTTGTTTTGGCTACAAACTGCTGCGTCCTATTTTGAGGACTGTCTAGTTAGACGTGCCCGTAATCAGACCAGTGTGATTTCACACCGGCTATGCAGCTCGACACATAGACCACTGAGTTTTATCATCACTGCGGGTAGGAAAACACAGCTTCAGCTTCTTATTTTATTAAGGCGTCATAAAAGTATCTGAAGGGCTATATTTGCAGACTGACTCAATAGTTACATTTAGACTTAAATTCTGCATTTAAGAAAATTAGAGTAAGTTATCATAACAATATAGTTAAAGAGAAAATTTAAATAACTGCTAGATGTCAGTTAAAAAGGTTCCAATAATTACAAACTAGCCTGTCCTGAAATGAGGGCAATGGCACTTAATGGGTTAAACATATGTATACCACAGTATTGTATATTCTAAATAACGTGTACAGTAACTGTCTTTCATACTTACAACTGAAATTTCTTTATGAAACTTTGACTCCAGGTTTGTTACATTCTTGAATGTGTTCACGTAGAAACCAACTCGACTAAATTAGTAAAGAAAACAAACAAACAAACAAACAAACAAGAGATCAGTAGATGTTTAATTAAAACAAACATTCAGTTTTAGCACATTTACATATATTAAATTGTATTGCTTCAGGCACTACAGTATGTCAGGTTTAAGAATATATAATTTTGATATGAAAAGTAAGAGAATAATTTTGTTAGTAACATATATCCATTGCCACAGATACATTAATCAGCGCTCTCAGTATGCTGAAAAATATATCACCGACATCCACCTACCCATACAGTATGGGGATGGACAGAGAAGTTCCATGTGGCCACAGATTCTGACATTCAATAGAAATATGTAAACATCTCACTACATGCCTGTCACTGGGGTACGCCTGTGATAGTAAAGTTTCATTCAGATATACAACACAGGGCGCCAGTTACAAATTAAATTGACGAATAGTACTTATTCAGTTTTGTTTTAAAGTTATAACGTCACACTTCAGGAGGTTTAGAATTCCTCCAATAAATATAAATTTTTTGTGAAATAAGGTGGTGAGACGCCTGTATTTTTATAGCCAGTGAACTATGTAGAAAATGCAGCGCAAAGAGAAACGCATTGCCCTCAAATCAGGCTGACTCAGTCACTGAGCACACTAATGCTCTACAGTGATGGCCCCAAGCTCTATGAGCTGTACTCCCAACTCTTCCAGTCAGAGAAACCCATCTGAGATTAAACACTGCTGGGCTGTATTCCATAGCAATTGCTTCATTTTGAGCAAATGGAAGCTCTTCTGTAATTGATAAATATGCTTATTCTACCACACACACACGATAATATGTACACTACCCTGACGCTCCTACGAGTATTAGGACAGTAGTGAGTCACAGGTTGTAAAACACATAGATATTTCCAGCATATTCAGTACCATCACATTGCATAATTATAAATTAAAAATATATTTGTTTGAGGCATGCATGGGGGAAATGTCAGTCTCCCGCTTATTTGTGCAACAAAGGCATAACCAAACTGCTCTTCCATGAACAGCAGGTTATACTGTTTCACAGACACACATCAATAAAGCCAGCAAGTCGGATAAAAGGAGCCTACACACTATATTCATATGTTTCTACGACTAGGATAACACAACTCAATACCATCCTCTTTAGGGCAAAGGCTACTAACACACAGATAGCATTCCTATGACAGAGATGCAACCCACAGCACAGATGAAAAGCAGGAGGATAAAAATGATTTGAATTTTTACAAAAATTATACAAATAGCAAATCTTGATTTACAGGGAAGGGAAGACAACAAAAAAAGTTGACCAATTTTAAAATGTTCGTGAAAATACAATACTGAACAGAAATCAAAGATACATATAGATATGAAAGTGATATAACCAAAATATTAAAGGGAACATTAAAAAAATGTACCAATAAGTTAAAGCACAGGAAAGTAAAGCAGTTATGTAAGACACACTCACTGAAACACACCATGTAAAAAAACACTGTACAGTACATCGATAACTAAATGTGGTGCTACTGTATAGATACTGGATATATAATAAACTTTACTTGCTGCATGGAAATTTAAATAAAAAAAGCAATGTACAATGAAAAAAATATATCACCTTAAATATGTTATAACCAATGTCCTTTATCAGGTTCATCAGAAATGTATGTATCAGCGGTTCCCAATATACAGCCTTGTTACTAATGTTTATAGAACTTATCACCAGCCATGACGCTGGGCATCCCCACAATATGTACTGTATCCCTCACAGGGGAGGATAACACTGAAGCGTCTCACCTGTCCCACAAAGACGGGAGCTCTTCTTGCAAGTCTACATTTAGTTCTTCAAATACTTTTTGTGCTTTGTTGAATTCTTCTTCTGCCTGCAGAGATCAAATATGTATGAGACCTTCAATATACAAAGAAGGTCCTTTCTATATTATAAATCAAATATGGAGTGACAGATCCATTAAAGAACTGTGTACAGAACACCGTACAGCCTCCTTGGCTGTTGAGCAAAAGCACTATCATAGTTCACTTACTGTTCTATAGGGTCCTTGTATAGAGGCAGATGCATTTGCAGCCTCCCATACAGTTTATACTGGTGATTATTATATGGCTGACCTTGTTAGCTTTATTAGTAACACATCAAAATAATGGTCGCAAATTCATAATGAATTCCGGCTGGATACCACAGGAATAACACCTTCATATCTTATGCACTTCCTCTGTTCTGAAGTAATTAATTTTGAATTCAGCCCTGTTAATTCATTATGATTTAAAAACAATTTGGTTCCCCTTTCCCCTCCATCCGTTCCTTATGAATTCACTGTTTATTCTTCACTAATTCATACCCTGTTACTTGCCCACCTGGGGATTGTGAGACATGTTAATTCATGGATGAATGCATGCCTTATACATATGAAAACAACACCATTTGTTACAAAGGAACATGGAATGAATACAGATAATTAAATCCACATGAATTAACAGGGCTGAATTAAAAATGAATTACTTCAGACCTCTATGGAAGTGCATAAGATAGTGTTATTACTGTGGTGTTCAGTCAGAATTGATTAGGGATTTGTGGCCATTAAGTGTTTCCGCTTTATTTAAAGTATTCCTGGTCCCTCCTTTTATTGTGAAGAGAATCTTTGGTTCTTCACGTGATTGCTTTTTAAATTGATTCAGAAATACAAATATTGAAAATGGCAACAAAAAAGAAACCCTACCTTAGTGATTTTGCCATCATCTTTTCTTTTGGCGTTCTGTAGGGACTCTAAGTGATGCCTGGCGCTGTCATAGTCCACCAGCTTCCTGCTACGCTTCGCAATGCGAGTCTGTTAAAGAGAATTTCAACCCATGGATAGCAAGCAACATCAGCCTGCAGTCTGTGCTGGCAAAACTTGCAATGCAATTACTGTATTCTTGGTAATGTAACCAGAGAACAACCGAATATGTACACTAACACATATGCATGGTTTCACAGACCCAGATTAGAACTAATCTTGGACGACCTAATGTTAATTTTGGGTAAGGTAGCACAGGATTAATGCTAATAGAGGTTTGTGAAACCAGCTGTTAGATATATAGCTTTGAGTTTTGAGTAAGAAACCACTTGTAGTTGTCTGTATTGTTTCTTATTAGTTTTGTAACATTGGCAGTTTTATTTCCTTTTCAGAAAAATAGTGCAAAATACAGTAAACAGACATGTAGGCATTTAAACAGATTATCGTTGCACAAACACTGAGTCAGTAGTTGAACTGAACAAGACACAGTGGATTTCACTACCTTCCTCAGCTAACTGGGCATGATTCTCAGAACTCTGTACTCCAAATTGTCATTAGCACCATTTTTTCAAAAAGGAAACACACACCCAAAAAGGTATCAAACCAGAAATAAACAACTCAGTCTTAGGTTGTTTCGTATTCATTTTAGATTTGTAATTGGTGTTTTTTTCCTTTGAGAACAATACTGTGCTAATGACAATTTGGAGTAAATAGTTTTGAGAATCTAGCCTGTTATTATTAAAACTCTAATAAATATGCATCACGTTAGCTAAAAATGGAATTGGTTGATTACCACATAACATAAGCATTAAACAAGACAGTGGGGTCTACTGAATCTAAATGTTGTAGTTTATATTTTTAAAAGAAGGGAAGTTTGTGAAATCCAACACCTCTAGTCTCTGTAAGAGTATTTTGTTATGTAAGAGTAAGCAAAATTCCAGGTTTGGTCTTATTTAAATAGTTAAATGGTGGCAGTATTTAGATAGAGTGCGTTGGTGACCAGCTAAGAGTTGGGAATTAGAACAAATATTTATTGGTCTCTTACTTGGTAGCCAGCAAGTATATACAATCCTGCACATTGCTTACAGCAAATTGATTCATTTTGGAGTGTAGGCACACACAATTGATTTCAGAACTTTACACAAAAGGGATTTGTAATTGACCAATGTTCTTTAACCTGCTCTCCAAACCAGCACCAAGTCTCCTGAACCAGCAAGAACAGTTGAAAACCATCAAACCAGCAGCTCTGACCAGCATACATCAGTGTTTGTCATTCCTGGAATTTTCCTCATGGCCTTTTAACCAAGGAGAGGTTTAAAGTATTTTAATTGAAATTTGTTAAAACATAAAATGCTGTACTTTAATGTCAGGAAACTGTCCCAGGTAAGTATCCAATGTTATAAGGGCCCCATCCACCAGCCTCTGATGAAAGTCTTCCCATAGAGCATCACAGCCCTGCAAAATCAAGAAATGCACGTTAGCAAGGGCAGGAAATAACACAACGCAATGGAAAATAACACAAAGCAACGTCTTCCTCTGCCTTTCATGCTGTGCTCAATTACTGCTACTGAAACAGATGCAGGGTTTACAAAAAGCCCCCTTAGCTTCCTCAGACTGTACAGAACAGATGAGAGGAGAGTCATCAACCCTTTTTTAATAAATTTGCCTGTCTTAGTTCAAACTTAATATCAGAATTCACACTGTGTACACGCATTTCTTAAAGGATTTATAATGGCATTACAACACTATCTAACATGAATTTGAGTCGGAATCAAAACAAAGACCACAGTGATTTATTGTGGATTACTCTGTCAAACCATACCTTAAAAAATATATATATATATATAAACTATAAAGGCATAATGTTTAGAGACTCGCAGTGAACAGAATTCAATTCTTCTTATTTGTGACCAGCTCAATATTTGAAGAGGTAGATGAAGACTGGATAGATGAACACACCACAACTTATAAACAGGCATAATGGAAATATAAAATCACTGAAAAAATCCTGCTAGACTAACCCAAAGTTAACATATTTACTTGAGAAACACTTCACATTTAATAAGTGGCAGTTACTGCAAAATGCCGCACCACACAGTACATGTTTAGGAAATTCAACTTTCCATCAATGTCACTTTATATTAGTATTTAGATTCAGCATTGGGATGTGATATTTCTGGAATAGAATGTGTTCGATGATCTGCAGTGTCTAGTTCAGATATCAGTGGGACTCATAACACCACGGTAGCCAGACTGGTACTGAATTCCTGTTTCCAGCCTATCAATCAATCAATCAAATCAATTTAAATACACAGAAATGCATAATAAATGCGATACAGTAAAAAACAAAGGGCATAATACATGATAGTAGTATAATATGTGAAATAGTAGCAGCAACACAGCAGCTAATAGCAGATATTAGGCTTGAAGAGCATGGAAAGCAAGAGAGAACAGGTGGGTCTTGAGAGTTGATTTAAAGCGAGCGACGGTGGGAGCACCACGCACCAAAGCTGGGAGAGAGTTCCAGAGAGTCAGAGCCATGAAGCTAAACGAGCGTTCTCCAAGTGTGGTGCACTTTTGCTTGGAGATAACAAACAGTCCAGAAGGGTCCATGAAGGGCATTGTAGGTGAGTAGGAGAGTTCTGAAAGTAATCCTGAACTTTACAGGTAGCCAGTGCAGCTGAACAAGACGGGGGTGATATGATCACGTTTTTTACATGTGGTAAGGATCCTGGCAGCGGCATTCTGAGCTAGCTACAGTTGGTTTATGGTGCGTGCCGGGAGACCATCATATAGAGAGCTGCAGTAGTTGAGTCGAGAGGAGACAGATGCATGACAAAGTATCCCCGCATCCGGGAGGGAAACGTAGGTACAGACTTTGGAGATGTTTTGAAGATGGTAGAAGGAAGATTTGACCACGGAGGAGATGTGGGCATCAAAGGAGAGGTTGCTGTCAAGAAGTACACCAAGGCTTCTATCACTGCATACAGTATACCACAAGAATGTTGAATGGCATCTTCTTACCAAAATATGCAGTGCTGGTTATCACACCATACTCAGCAGTCTGCTGTTAATCCACTGTCTACAACAAGCAAACTGTTACAAAATAATGATTAAAGCAATGAGCTCTATTTCATTTACTTATTTATTTATTCATTCTATAACCTGGAAAAAACCCCATTGAGACCGAGGCCTCTTTTACAAGTGTCCTGGCAAGATGACCAGAAACAGGCAGCAGTAATTTCACATCCCTAAAAATAACATCACTCTAAAAGCCAGTCGAATCATACATTCAATCTCGGATCAGAAACATTTACACTTCGATAATTCTTGGAACCTACTCATTAAAATAAATGTAATCTTATTCTTCATTTAGGTGATACATTTGAGGTATTTATCTGATACTCGGTCATATCCTGGATACTACTGTCCAGACTATTCCATGCCATAGGGGCTCTGTAGCTAAATGCTGATCGGCCAACCCAGGACCTTCTCCAAGGCACTTGATAAATAAGTGCAAGACTAGATCGCAAAATATACTTCTGTATATTCACCTGTAGCGAACCTGGGTAACCTGGCAAGAAATTTACTACAGTTTTACATACAAAAAGTACCCAGAGTAATTGCCTTCTACAATTAAGTGACATCAAATTTAAAGAAGCCAGTAACTGGCAGTGATGGGTTTGAGGGTGGCATTCTAATATAAATCTGGCTGCTTTGTTCATTAATCGATCAAGTTTTTTTAATTGCTCAGCAAAGGCATGTAAAAATAAAGTATCACCATATTCAATGAAAGGGAAAATACAGCTCTTTATAACACGATTTCTACTTTGAAGCGTAAGGTTTTTTCACTGTCGAAAAAGAAAACCCAGTTTTTGAGCTATTTTCTTTGAGATAGTTAAAATATGCAGATCAGACTTCAGGAGTAAGTAAGTAAGTGCAAAGACAAAGGTACGTTTTCAAAGTCATCTTGATATACCTCTAGGTGTTGAGGTACTCGCAATAATTTGTACTAAAGAACAATGCCCTCATCAGGTTTTATCTGAAGTGGATTTGCATTCTAGTTAAATGTAAAACTGTAAGAGTGACACATACCTGTACACAGACAGACAGAATGCTTCTATATAACCCCAAACTCAGATATGCCCAGTAACGTGTACTAGGAATGTACCTGGCAAGTCCATATAAGTATATAACTCTAAATATACAGACAGAGAGGGCTTTTTCATATATCATATTCAAAATATGTCTCTATACTGTAATTTACATTTAATTTATATTGAATATTGTAAAAGAGTTTTTTTGTTTTTCTGAGCTTGGTTTCTCTGGGTTTGGTTGTGTTTATCCAAGCTGTCCCAAAACTATTCAGTACCTGAACTCAGTATCTTTGTCTAATTTTCACTTCAGAGTAAGTCTTTTTTGGCATACTGCTTCAAAGTCATCTTTGAGGTGTGAAAAAGCTTGTGACTGCAACGAAGCAAGCATATCTAGAGCTGCCATAAGCACAAAAGGAAGGCAAGGTCTGTCACCTCACATCCAAATCACCCATGTTGTATCTGTGGTGTTGGTGTGCATGCAAAATCTTGCATTATATCTGTATATCAGCTGAACTTTTACAGGGTGGTACATATTAAAATAACAGATGATTGCTGGTTAATCATACAATGTATAAATCCAGTAATATTTTATCAATAATTCAAATTTACAGAGGCAAAGGTTATCGGTGTAGGTTTAATGAAGGTAACTAATGACAGGAAGGTTATAGTAAGGTTTTTATATCATAAGCTCATTTTGAGAATATCAGCTCAATATTGTAGGTATCTCCTTTAGAATCTTATCAGTATATCAATAACACAATTTGAAAGTAAAGGAGAGCTTTTTTTCCTCCTGTTGATTATATTCTTGTTATAGCAGGATGCGCATGCATAAGAGAGACAGATAGATAAAAAGAGAAGTATGGCATGCACTGTCTGACTTGTACTCAATACCCGGTTGTGCCTCTGTTTGCTCTGATCACAGCTGTGATATGATGTTGCATAGACTCCACAAGGTGCTGGAAGGTGTCTTGATACCAACCGAATACCAAGTTACAATATTCAAAAAGTGTGAAATGGATTATTGCTTATACAATATGCATGGTCATTTTAGACTAATTCGATCAACACACTATGCCATCCAATTTACAGCCAAGTCTCAACAGCGTGATCAATGAATTAGCTGAAACTGCCGTATCAAGCGATCAAAATGCCAGTACAGCATTTAATTATTTAACACTTGGTTACACAAATGAACAAGAAAACTAATCATTACAAGGGGTCTGTCTGACTGCTAAATATTAAATCATGTAATAATAATAATAATAATAATAATAATAATTAAACCATTTATAAATAGTTTATTAAGAAAAGCAATTTGTAAGCTCCCAATCCACCTGGAAGGAAATTCAACTATTTCAAATAGTTCTGTTATTTTGTTACAAGCTTTTAGAAGTTACATTATTGTCAGTGTCACAGAGAAATTCATAATAAATAAATAAATAACAGTGCACACTTAATGTTGTAGGAGGGAGACGTTTAACACGGCAGGAGGGTATAATCATTAGGAATGCATCTGTCCTGATATGTATTTGCTGGTTGCGACTGGAAAGTAGCTGTTTGTTCACAGGTCACCTCGCTACCCACTGCCTTTGAAAGGATTAAACTAATGAAGCCATTTCATAAATATCACACAACACAAACAACAGGGTCCAATAGTGAGATTGAAAATATCAAAAAGTACATAAAAGCAAAATCAGACCAAAAGTGATTGATGAAAATGCATTTTTTTTTTTTTTTTGTTTTTTTACATGCCTCTAAAACTGGAACACTTTCCAACTAACCATAATATATGTGACATGCTAAAAGCAGTTGACGGAAATCGTTTTATTTGCTAACACTATCCTTTTGTTTTAGTTCAGTTTTGCCCTGCCTTGTGTGTTCTAAATATATGTTTTATTTCTGTTTGGTTATTTTGTATTTGCAATGGCTGTCATGCTTTGTATAATATTGTATTTTGTATTGTTTAGTGTCTAGGACACCACAGGAAATGAAACCCTCATCTCAGTAATTAAAAAGTTTACTGAAAATGTATAATTAAAAATATGTATTTTATTTAGGACAACATTAACAAATATTCAACGACAGCATGGTCATCTTAACTCACCTTTCCAATGAGCATGATGTCATCCGCGCCATACCACTCAGGTTCATAGACTTCATGTAGAGACTCTGTTAACTTCATGGAGGCCTCCTGCATCGCTAGAAATCAACAAACTAAGAATTAGCCTTAAACGTTCAGACCACCAGAACCCATTTCACATTCATACATGTGATGTAGTTCTCCAGCAGTCAATATAATCAAAATAACATGCAGACACAACTGCCCTGAAATAAAGAGACCAAGCATTTCCTCCAGTCTTTAATTAACTCCAAATCATGTGTTACAGAATAAGAAACAAACCCCCTGGATGTTTAAGAGAACTTAGATTATTTTACTTTGTTGTTTGTTTTTAGTTTTGTAAAATTAATCTTTTAAAAAATTGGAGTTAAAGACTGGAATAAATGAGAATATGGCTCTTGATATCCTATTGACAATCCACTAAACACCAAGCCCCCTGAAGTATGCAACAATCATGTTTATTTTCTATACTTATGTATTAGAAAGCAGAACCTATTCATTGTCTAGTTTAACAGTCCACTAAAGTCGTTTTATCTATAATTACACGATCCTCCCTTTAACCCATGTGTCACTATGTAACCCCTTGAGCATAAGAGGCATGCTCCTGCTGCTGCTTGCAGTAAGATACAGGTATTTTCATGCTGGGTGAAGCTGCTAAGGTGACAACTGAAACAAAAAATAAATCCATATGAGTCACCTTTAAAATCAATGTATAGATCAGCTTGTAAGGAACTGTGAGCATTGGGAGGCTTTTTCCTTTTCCTTTTCGAATGTCTTGACAAACACTGTAAGGCAACATGCTTTCAGGATCAGCGCTTTAATTCAGCCAGACACTGAAAATGGTTTTAGTTTCACATCTGTCTCTGGAGGCGGTGTGAATAATATAATAACCTTGACCAGCTCTTATGAAGCAGTCTGGCTTGGCTTTGCAGAGGAGGCGTGCTGATTCCTTGATTGCACTGGGATTTGCAACCTTCAAATTATTGCTGCGCACAGAATCATTTGCTCAGTTTTCTCACCTTTGACTGCAGCTAAATATCCCCGCAGTTCTCTCTGCAGCCTTGTCCCCTCCGCCTGTAGAAAACAAAATGCACACAAGTCAGGTAGCTGTTTATCTGGTCAGATATAACATGCCCAGAAACACCTGCTGCATGAAATACAACCATGTAACTTTCATATAAAATAAGGTCTCTTTACTGTTAACATATCACTATCTCATTAAAAGATAATGAAACATAAAAACATCAACCACAAAATATCTTAATACATACATGAAAATTAGTATCCCTCAATTCCTGTAGTGTGGTCGAATAATGTTTTTTTCAGTAACTTACTGTAACAAATGTTAAATGTGTTTAAATTACTTCAGAGTAATAATTCACAACGATTCATAAGTAGATCCTGAAGAATGTACAGTAACATCTATACCCATTTTCATCGAAACATGATGAGCAGTTTTAAAGGTATTGCTAAAAAAAAATCTGAGTGTGTGATCAAGAACATTCACAATGTGTTGAACAAATAATGAACAAATATGCTTCCCAATTCAGAAGATGCACATCTCTAGCTCCTTAAGTGCAGTCAAAAGGGAAGTGCAGTAGTCTGTATGCACGTGAAGATAATTAAAGTAATGAGTAGATCTAAAGAGTTGTGTGTGATGCGTATGAAATGAAATACAACAACAACAACTACAGCATTTCACCATAATGAGGTGTTTATTAGTTCTGGGGTGAAAACAGAGACTCTGGGGAGACTCTGGGGAGTCTCCGTAAGTTGCCTTGGATAAAGGTGTCTGCTAAATAAATAATAAAAAAAATAATTTTATACAGGAGCAAGTCTATGATTATCAACAGCTTTGCCTTAGGAGGCTGTGTGGTCCAGTGGTTAAAGAAACAGGCTTGAAACCAGGAGGTCCCCAGTTCAAATCCCACCGCAGCCACTGACTCATTGTGTGACTCTGAGCAAGTCACTTAACCTCCTTGTGCTCCGTCTTTTGGGTGAGATGTAGTTGTAAGTGACTCTGCAGCTGATGCATAGTTCACACACCCTAGTCTCTGTAAGTCGCCTTGGATAAAGGTGTCTGCTAAATAAACAAATAATAATATGCCAGGGCTCCCTCTGGAATTTACTGTTTAAATTGCAGCTGGTGATTTAAAACAGTAAGGTTCCTTTTTAAAACTTAAAAGGTCATTTAAAGATCATCCTCTTCGCATTCAGTCAGAACTGTATACGATTTGCATGATACAAAATGTTCAATCATTGAATAAGCAAGAGTTAATGTTAGACATACCATAGTATTTGTTGAGCATAGGTACAGTATATATATTAGGTACAGTATATATATATATATATATATATATATATATATATATATATATATATATATATATATATATATACAGTACTGTGCAAAAGTTTTAGGCAGGTGTGAAAAAATGCTGTCAAGTAAGAATGCTTTCAAAAATAGACATGTTAATAGTTTATATTTATCAATTAACAAAATGCAAAGTGAGTGAACAGAAGAAAAATCTACATCAAATCAATATTTGGTGTGACCACCCTTTGCCTTCAAAACAGCATCAATTCTTCTAGGTACACTTGCACACAGTTTTTGAAGGAACTCGGCAGGTAGGTTGGCCCAAACATCTTAGAGAACTAACCACAGTTCTTCTGTGGATTTAGGCAGCCTCAGTTGCTTCTCTCTCTTCCTGTGTTTTCGTGCATAGTGGCCTTGTTTCCACGTCGGAGGTATGGCTTTCTGGCCACAAGTCTTCCATGAAGGCCACTTCTGACCAGACTTCTCCGGACAGTAGATGGGTGTACCAGGGTCCCACTGTTTTCTGCCAATTCTGAGCTGATGGCACTGCTGGACATCTTCTGATTGTGAAGGGAACTAAGCATGATGTGTCTTTCATCTGCTGCAGTAAGTTTCCTTGGCTGACCACTGCGTCTACGGTCCTCAACGTTGCCCGTTTCATTGTGCTTCTTCAAAAGAGCTTGGACAGCAAAATCTGGAAACCCCTGTCTGCTTTGAAATTTCTGCCTGGGAGAGACCTTGCTGATGCAGTATAACTACCTTGTGTCTTGTTGCTGTGCTCAGTCTTGCCATGGTGTATGACTTTTGACAGTAAACTGTCTTCAGCAACCTCACCTTGTTAGTTGAGTTTGGCTGTTCCTCACCCAGTTTTATTCCTCCTACACAGTTTGTTCTGTTTCAGTTAATGATTGTGTTTCAACCTACATATTGAATTGATGATCATTAGCACCTGTTTGGTATAATTGTTTAATCATACACCTGACTATATGCCTACAAAATCCCTGACTTTGTGCAAGTGTACCTAGAAGAGTTGATGCTGTTTTGAAGGCAAAGGGTGGTCACACCAAATATGGATTTGATTTAGATTTTTCTTCTGTTCATTCACTTTGCATTTAGTTAATTGATACATATAATCTATTAACATGTCTATTTTTGAAAGCATTCTTACTTTACAGCATTTTTTCACACCTGCCTAAAACTTTTGCACAGTACTGTATATATATATATATATATATATATATATATATATATATATATATATATATATATATATATATATATATATACTTCAATGGAAATAAAGATCATCTTAAATATATTAGTCGTAGTGAATAGGTCAAATATACTTACTATATAGAAACATTCTAAGAGCAATTGCAGCGGTAACCAAAAATGTAGCTGATTTCTAGGAATGATGAAACCACAGTAGTGGGCATTGACAGGCTAATTATTTAAACGATATATTACCATGTCATGTTTATTTTGTTCTCATAAGGGATTTGTCAGTGCTGGATTCTAAATCGAGTGAGCTGCTGGAACATTAATTGCTCACATCAGATAAATACCTTATCAGCATTTTTATGAATTCCCATGCTGTTTCCCCTTCCCATGCACCTGCCGACAGAGTGAATGAAAATGAGCACGGCCCCAGAGCTAAAACCAATCTAAAGAGGTTATTCAAATCTCAAAGGCTCTGAACACCCCCCACACAAAATCCAATGCACCCAGACTGCGGCATGGATTTTAAAAATGTGCAGACGTCTATTCATCACAATTCACCCTCCTCAGCAATTCCCCGATTATTATCTTCCCTAGCAAGAGCCCCAGTAATGGAGTGTGCTATTATACGACGAGTTGAAAACTGCAAAGTTTGTGAGCTGCACAGAAGACTCCATAGGCTGAATCGCGAGACGCCTGCTTCACCCACCCTAATATCAGAGTGGGAATCCACTCAATTGAAATCATGCGTGTGTACAGGTGGATGATAACTTTAAAATTATACTATACTAACCTTTGAGCTGCTAAACAAAAATGAAATATTTATGCACACAGCGGTTTACAGATAATATATAATACAGTAAAAAAATCAATTCAAGATCTTTGTTTTCTTTTACTTTCATTTTTTTGTGCATTTCTCCTACGCGCCCCCTATGACCCTTAGAAGTACCCGCAGGGGTATGCGGTTGAAAGGCCCTGCTGTAGAGTATATTGAGAGGTACATTGGCCAGTAATGGCTTGTAACAAACTGATAACGAACAAACTGCATTTCGCCATGTGTTAGGAATGGTGTTAGGGAATTCTATTAGCATAAAGTCCCTAAAAACTATGGGGCGCCATTTGTACAAAAATATTATTCTACATGTTTTTCTCTGATTTACATTAACTTATTTTCTGATTTATGTGTCTTACAAATAATGTATGCTTTATAAAACAGTAGTACCACATTTATGACACATTTAAGGTAGTATCACTGATGTAACTTAAAAAAGGATGGTGAGTAAGTAGATTCAAGAAACTGCACAGAGTCCTTTTCTTCAGTCAGTTGTTAGGTTTATTGAAATATGCAGGGAGTCTGGTCCCAGGTACAGGACACAGAATACTCGTTCTTACAATTGTTGCATGACATTAAATACCCTTCTGCATAGGTGTCTCTCTCCTCCTCTTTCTCTGACACTTAACCAATAGAAAAGGTACAACTCATTATCCTGTTACCATATATTTCATTTAGTGTTAGTGTGTGTGTGTGTGTGAGTGTGTGTATGTGTGTGTGTGTGTGTGTGTGTGTGTGTGTGTGTGATCTAGTGTGAAGATCTCTGAACTCAGTGCAGTCTTCAGACCCTAGTGCCACAAAGGTCCATACATCTGGTTTTTGTCACCTTCCTTGTTCCTATCTCTCCGATTTGCCTAAGACCCTTTGATCCCAGTGGCACTATCTCTTTGGATCTCTCTGAAGTCTTAGAGCCTGGTCTCTTCTTTTGGTCCCCTTGAAAACTAGCTTTATGACCCCCTCATAAACCAGCTGTATTTTCTAAGCAAAAACCTGTTTAACTAGTTTTATACCCCAGTGGACTCCCGAAGGGCAAACTTCTTTCATGTCAGGGCTGGAGATCAAAGGACTTGTTTGTACAGCCGTGTTCTGCTGGCCAGCCACTTGCTTTGACACAAATGAATCTTAACTTCTCTACCATATTGCAGCTTTCATCTATCACAGCAGTGCTTGCATTTTTGGAACTAACAGTTTTTTCTATCCAATGTTAAATCACTTTTCAGAAAAATAACATGAATACAGCCGTCATTCCTCATGCGTAGCAAACTGCTATTCAATACTTGTTCCATGTTTTCCAACAATCACACTTATGACACACTTATGGTGAGGGCTATGTTTTATTCATGGCTTATTTTGTGACATTTCACAGTCTAAAAATAGATTATTCAGTAGTAAACATGTATGTATTAAAGCTAAAAACAAATTGTGTTGTCATATTCAAAACTGATAATTTACGATAGAATTATTATAAAACAAATGTTCCTTAATATGTAAATGCTTACCTGAAAAACAGTAAATACTAAATTGTAGAATATTTCACTTTTTATGTCCGCCTTTTAAAGACATTCTATTTTCACCATCAGTGAATTACCAAACAAAACAAAAATGTAAGTAAATATAAATATAACCAGAAACACGTGAAATTACCTCTTATTGTAGAGGACATAGCGATCTTTAGCATAAATATATACCTTACATATGGGGCAAAAGGTTGACATGACCATGCCACCTTATAAGGCCTTACATGGGCCGCTTACTTCTGAATTAAAATACATTCAAACATGGAATAAGCTTTGGACAGAAAACTCAAATCAAGACATTCCATTTTGTATAAATCCATTGTTGGCACAATGTAATGAGCACAATCCCTACCTCCTGTTTCTTGAAGTTCTGGATGAACTGCTCAAACTGTTCATCTTTTGTTTCATCGGCTTTCCCCAACTTCTGAAGCACCTAAAAGTAAGAAAGAAAGGGCATCATGAATGTGAAGAGCGAACATATATCTCTTGTCTGTTCCATATATTGGAGCCATTGAAACTCATAATGACATGCAGAGTGCTGGTTTCCATGAGTCATTAACACAATACTGAGTTGCAATCTGCTAGTGTCAGAAGCACTGCATTCATAAATAGAAAACAGATCAGTACTAAACAGAGATTTTGAAAGCAATCTTTACTACATTAAGTCATCACAAGCCAACACAAAAGGTTTTATATAGTATATACTGTACCATGATGTGCCGTACTATAGACTGCTAATAGCAACGTGTTGGAGAGTCAAGATCATAAACTACATGATCTTCTGTAACCGTGTTGCAAATCTTATGTAAAGAAATGCTTACCACACAACAGCAAAGAAAATAAAAAATAACGCAAGGGCAATTCACTTGGTATATATAAAAAAAATTAAAAAATACAAACCAGGGAAAGTCCTACACAGAACTACATCAGTGCATCCCCGTCATTGTCAAAAGTACATTCTCAGGTGTTTCATAACAGATTTCCCAGAGTAAGCTGTAAGCAAGTTATACACCCGAGTGGCACATCCAGTAAAGGCACTCCGCCCGGAGTGCAGGATGCGCCTTATACCTTGGGGATCGGCAGTTTGAATCCAGGCTATGCCACTGCTGACCGTGGCCAGGAGTTCCCAGGGGGCGGTGCACAATTGGCCAAGCGCTGCCTGGGTGTGGAGGGTTCAGGTCGGCTGGGGAATCCTTGGCTCACCAGCAACCCCTGTGGCTGGCCGGGCACCTGCAGGCCTGTCTGTGTGCAATTCAGAACTGCGTGGTCCACACCTGTGATTGTTGGCAGGGACAGAATGAACCCCATCCCTGCCAACCCTACATTCCCACACACACTATTTATACAAGCAGGGCTTTTGCCCTGCCACAGGTAGCCATAAAACAAAACACACATAACACTAGAACAGCCATGCGGGTCAGTGTGACCCATTTTGCATTTAAAATGTTAATTACTCTTCTGTTGTAAATCGTATGTGTATGTTCGTTTTTGACTTTTCCTAAATATATGAATTAAATATCCTGACAGCGTTTGATAGCCAGAATCGCAAAAATGATAAAGTTATAAACAGTTCTACCTAGAACCGCCACGTGGGTCAATGTGACCTATGCATTACAATACATGGCTTGTTTTTAACATAACAAAAGATATTCTATAGTTTTTGTAAATGCAGCAAACAAGACACGCCTCCTGCTCCTAGCACACATGTTTTTTTATTTTTTATTTCAAGCCTTTCTTTATTTGTAGACTGACTACTAGACAGAGATTGCTATGATTGTGGATTTGTCAAGATGCCAACTCAGTGAAAGCCTAGTTGCTTATTTTTCAGTGTACCTGGGAGACAACAATCCTTCGTTTTGTTTCACAAATGCAACTGGGAATATATCAGAAGGAAATATTTAATCTTGAAAGTAGTCATTTTGATTGGAATACGGCAAGCTGCACTCAGATGCATACAGCAAACTGAAATGACAGGTAGGATAACAACTTATGTACCTAATATGAAATCTATATTATTTTTTAATATTACTTTTAGAAAAAAAAAAACATTTAGGTTTTACAGGTTTGTATGTACCAGTTTACACAATTGTGTTTAATGGAACTGTGTCTGTGTTTACAACACAGCTCCTGGATGCAGGTACAGTCAGCTGACGGACGCGTACGCTCCTCCATAGAGTACAATGCAGCCGTCATACCGGAAGTAGTGTTATATTTAATTTTTATGTAGTATTAGAAACAATGATTTTGGTTTTATAGTTTTGTGTGTATATATACCCGTTTACACCTGTACACAGGTATATGTACATACCCGTTTCTTTTGAAATGTGTATTTTATTATATTTTTTCACTGTTTGTAGTCGTGCTGTATATTCGCTCATTTTAAAAGTAAAGCCTTTTATGTTGAATTTTCTGTTTAAATATGGTGTTTCTGCGATGCAAATGTTAGAAATGATGTTCATGAATAAACTTTTCGGTTGTATCCGATAGTATGTCTTTCATTTTCATAACGATGCAGTTTAATAATGAATGGGTCACAGTGACCCACGTGGCGGTTCTAGGTAGTTCGAAAATCTGGCGGTTCTAGTGTTAATAGTACATGGTTAAAACCTCACTGGAATTAGTTGGATTGGCACAACTTTAGCGCAGCACGAATCTTGTCTGTGCTAAAAGGAAACTTAAGGGAAACATTTTCCCAAAAATTGTAAACACAGCTGTAGATAACAATGAAACTAACCCACAATATAATTTACTACCAATAAGAGTACCTACATTAAAAATGGATTATGGATAATGACATTTCGACATTTACATTACAGTGTTGCTTTGCATGTAGACATTCAGAGTTGTTAATAGCAGCTGATTTTTGCAATAGACAGATCTACCCCTGCAAAACAGTTCTGCAGCTCTCCACTGAAAAGCAGGGAGTGGGGTTAGATTTAGATTTGGTACAGAAATATCTGTCAGCACTATTAATCTGTAGAACTGGTACTGTGATAAATATGCAAAGTAATGTTTTCCCTTTTACAACTCAAAAAGGTTCGATTTAATCCACCCGCATGTTTAGCAGGTGCCTGATGTCCGCTAGGAAAAACTGCTGCCTGTCACAGTGACGGGTCACTAAATGTTTTACCAGTCACAATACAAAATGTCATCATCACTCATCTGACATCTGTCCAAAGCAATATGCACAAACGTAGTTACATGGGTGAAAGTGGCCTTTTCATCCAATGTTTTTCTTTATTAGTATTTACTGTAACTAACAAAGGATTTCATCCAAATATTTTATCAGATTATTTGTTTGATTGAAGAAAATACACTGTTTTTGTTTTTCACATTTTAAGAAACAATCGATATTAGGAACCTATTGTAAAAATACAGTAGTGTACAAATGTACGAGAACACCCCATTGCTTCTGTTGATTTGATTTGTTGTGAATGTGAAATCAAACACCTCTAACTAGAAATCTTGGAAAATTGTCAAAACAGAGAAATTAGTGATTGTACTGTAATTGATCATTTTTATAAGCCATGCACGAACATGTAAAATAGTAAGAGTAAAGGAACACATAGCCACAAATGGTAAAATCCATCCAAGCTGTTTAAGATGCCTAATTAAAACACATAATGTCTAACATTTTCACTGATTATTGACTGAAAATTGAAATTCTCACACCCAGAGATTTACATGTTTGAGGTGTTCTAACACATTTGCACAATACTGTAGGTATTTCCTATGTAGACACTAACAAAGATAAATAATGGAATGGGTCACAGCGATACAGAAGGTCCTTCATTAAAAACGAGGGAGGGCATGACAAAGTCATGGTTAATATACACAGTACAGGCACTTACCCATACAGCCCCTCTCCCAAAGCCTGGTAGATATGTGTACCTGAATATTTTACAGTGTACATTTTACTTTCTTTTAAAATGGGTGTCTATTACAAGACAAAAACTCAAACTTTTTGCTGGGGACATTATCCCTATTTTAGGAACTGGGTGACATTATTCTGACTGATTCTTTTATTAGGGGATGCATAGGGGAGTCACTGGCTCAGACTGGATTGAATTAGGTCAGGAAAAGCTCTCAGTCAGTACTGTCATGCATCAGTAGAATTGAAACAAGACTTTACTTCATCAAATTTCATGCTGGAATGTTACATAAAGTCCCTTTCTAGTGGTACATTAAAATACACCCCTCCCCCAGATTGCTGGAAAGAGCTGCCAGCTGTTTGAACAATAGTTCCCAACAGTATCCTTTTTTTAAGTCTATATTGGCTCATTCCTAGTTTCCATGATTGAAATGTTGACTTGCAGAATGATTGTGGATTCCAGAAGTAAACATAGTGCTCCAATGGAACACAGCATAGCTATCTATCAATGTAATTTCCTATACAACCACATATAACTACAGTACGAACACATTGCCAGTTTAAAGATACAATAATAACCAACATTCACACAAGACCATTTTTCAATTGAACTTCTTATTTACCGGAATTTTACTTTGACTCATATTCAGCCAATTTTTCCTTTTTAATTCACTTCCTGTGTTACTCGTAATAGGACCCCGTCAGTTTTATGTTTTATATTGTCCGAGGGTCAGGTGGGGTCCTATTACCTGTAACACAGAAAAATCTACAGAAAGCCGAGCACCACCACCAGCCGAGCACCACCTAGGGGGCGACCCCTGTAGTCTGGCCAGGTGCCTGCGGGCTTGCCTGTAACCTGCCCAGAGTGTGTTGTCCTCCAACTCTGTAGCTCTGAGATGGCTGCATAGTGGGCCTGCAGTGTGAAAAAGAAGCGGTCGGCTGACGGCACACGCTTTGCAGGACAGCGTGTGTTCGTCTTCGCCGCTCCCGAGTCAGCGCAGGAGTGGCAGAGGTGAGCTGAGCCTAAAAATAATTGGACACTATTAAATTGGGGAGAAAACACAAAAAAAACCTAATTGGCGACTACTAAATTAAAAAAAAAAGACACTGACAAGTCCCTTTTGAAAAGTCTGAATAAACACTTTTAATTTAAGTTTGATGATGATGAGTTTACAAAACATTACTGTATCCGTTGTGAATGAATCGCTATCGGTGCCAAGAAGGTGTTCTTTTAGAGAAGTTCCTGTTCTTTTAGCCGGAGTATTTACAATGTGAAAACTCAGTTTCACCACAAGAGTGTTTGTTCCCTTAGGCGAAGTGTTCTCTTAGGAGGTGTTGCTATACGCAGAGACTACTGTACTGTCGAGTTACTATACATATTGTGACAGAAAAAAAAAACGTCCAAGCATTTTGGAAAGTAACCGAAAACAATAATTATGTACAGTATGTAAAATGCGAAAGGCCCGAATAAAAAAAATATTTACATAAAACTCGAAAATAGCAAAAAATAAGTACCGAAAAATGAAATTAATTAAAACAGAAAAACAGAAGCTCTAGAGTTAAAGTTGTGAAGATTTTCATTTAGTTTCAAACAGAAGTGGTATCTTCATACCTGCTTCTTCACATATCAGCATTGAGAAAACACAGCTTCACAAGCTTTATACACAAGGATCCCTCTTCATAAAAGTACTTGCAGACTGCCGTAACAAAATGAATTTCGTTTAAAACTAACGAAAGTCATCCATATTGCTATTCATAAAATGATCTGAGAATACGGGCGGCTGTCGCAAAGCACTTCAAGAACGAAAATCCGCCTCTCTTTGATGACATCATCAGCATTATTAATGTTCCCTGGGTGACGTCGGTAGCTGTTGCAAAAAGAAAAATGGAATCCACTGACAGTAGCCTCCTACCGAAACCTGTCTGCAATCTGCAGCTGCCAGTCACAGGCAGTTTGCAAAACCTGATTCCGATGCCCCTATCACGTCTGCCAAAAATTCAGGACATGACAATTTAGAAAAAAAAAAATACTTTGTTTGGCAATGCTGGTAAACACATTTCCATATGCACACATAAGATTTCCATTCTTAACTGCATGACCAAAAAAATAACTAAAAAAATAAATAAACAAAAAGCACTGTAGGAGGATGTTTGAATAATAAAAATAATAATAATAATAATAATAATAATAATAATAATAATAATAATAATAATAATAATTTTGAAAACAATTATTATTATTATTATTATTATTATTATTATTATTATTATTATTATTATTATTATTATTAATAAACCCCACTTAAACTAGAGAATAAAACAGGCGAGTTTATGTTTATTGAATCAGTGAAAGTTTCACTCCGTATTGCACACTGTACACAAAATTGATCGTTTTGTGGTGCACAAAAAAAAAGACTCCTTTTCGAACACAGATCGAGCCTCGATCAGTGTTTTTTGCAATACCAAACAAGCCCAAATTTCCCTGTATAAGCAGCACTGATATACTGTATATTGTAACGCTCCATGAAAATAAACAGGTTCACACAGGCAGTATTCGTCCAAATTGTTTACTGTGAACACAGGTAAAATAAATAAAAAGAAAAGGAACGCTGACAGCCATGAATCACAGCAAAGACATCATAATAATAATAATAATAATAATAATAATAATAATACAACTGTCTATTCTCAGTCTCTCACTTGCTTTCCGCTTCACAGCACTGTTTTAAAATGATTATGCCAGAGAATATGTTCTTGTGTGAGTATATATTTATATTAAACATGTTCCTTCATATAAAGCTACAGATTTTTTAAGTTTTTTTTTCAAAATAGGCAGTGTTAATCACAGGTATGTCAAATTGTATAACAGAGCAAGTGTAGTAATAAAATAGGTCTTTAAAAAACGAGTCTGCCGAGGCTGTTGTTAGTTTAGACTTGACTGTAGAAAGCGTTCAATAACTCCTAGTTATCGACAGCATTTTGCTGTCATTCACTCTTATAAATAGCTGGTTGACGCTCAGAACCAATGAAAACTTTATGCTAACGAGGTAATCCTTTCTCTCAATTTGTTAAAAACATAGAAGAAATTCGTTGAGGCTTAACGATGCCTCTGAATTATCTCTTATGAATAGCAACTGCAGTTAAATAGGCGGCTATGGACAAAATCCGATCATGTACTCCTGTTTTCTCATTTCGACAGTCGTTAACCCTTTATGAATAGACCCCATAGTCTGTAAGCAACATGCCGTACATAACCCACACAGGATATAAAAACACATGATACAGTAGTGTCTGTTCCAGGCATCAATAGGTTACCATCACATACACTGACTGGCCGAAAAAAACTGACTGCTTCTGAAGCCCACTAACACTTTATTCAAAATGTCCCAGATATATACATACCTATAAATACAGTAAAACACCATCCTAAGCTCCCCATGACCCTGTTTCTCAACACATCTTCATACTTACTGAGCAATATATACATTCCATCACAATGACACATTGCCATTGTCCCTCTAGCTACATTCAAGCTGGTGGGATGTTTTATTATTAAATACTCTATTCTGTCTTGTGAGGTTGTAATAAAGTGTGAACACCAGCAATGGATTTAGAACATTTACTACACACTGGGAATAATACTGAAAAGGACTGGCAGTGTCTAATAGTTCATACCATTGGGAAACCATCGGTACACCAACATAAAATTGTAACCCCTGTACTACTAATGGCTCATATCATGGTGTGTGTGTGTGTATATATATATATATATACACACATACATACATACACACACACACAAGTTAAAAAATGAATAAAGAATATAAATAAGTAAGATTTACAGAGAAAAACAGATTAATCTCAGTTGCATAAGGATTCAACCCCTTTGCTACTGCAGCCCTAAATCAGCTCTGGTGCAAATGATTTGTTTGAAAGGTCACAACATTAGTGAAATGGTTTCAGCCTAAGTGATTTAACTTGTAGATAATTTCCCTCAGGTATATAACCACTTTCAAGCTGCAACTCACATAGTGATCCAACAAACCAACCAGGAGCTTTCGAAACAGGTCAAGGATAAGGTGGTAGAGAGGCACAGAGCAGGAGAAGGGTACAAGAAAATTTCAAAGGCGCTGATTATCCCTCTCAGCACAGTGAAGTCCATCATTAAGAAGTGGAAGATGCATCATACCACCCAGACACTACCCAGATCAGGCCACCCTCCCAAACTGAGCAGCCAGGCAGGCAGGAAACTGGTTCGGGATGTCACTTAAGCCAACAATGACCTTGAGTGATCTGCAAAGTTCTGTGTCTGAGATGGGAGTCAATGTTCACACATCAACAATAATCCGGTCCCTACACAAAGCTGTCCTGTATGGACGGGTGGCAAGAAATAAGCCATTACTCAAAAAGCCCCATCTTAAAGCATATATGGAGTTTGCGAAAAAGCATGTAGATGAAACTGCAGACAAGTGGAAAAAGGTTTTGTGGTCAGACAAGACAAAAATTGAACTTATCTGTCTAAATTCCAAGCGTTACGTCTGGCGCGAGCCCAACACTGCACATCACCCAGTCAACGCCATCCCAACTGTCAAGCATGGTAATCCCAACTGTCAAGCATGGTGGTGGCAGCATCATGTTATGGGGATGCTTCTCTTCAGCAGGGACTGGGAAGCTTGTCAGGATAGAGGGGAGAATGGATGGTGCAAAGTACAGGCGAATCCTTGAGGAAAACCTGTTTGAGTCAGCCAAGACTCTGAAACTGGGGAGGAAATTCACATTTCAGCAGGACAATGACCCGAAGCACAAAGCCAAAGCCACACTGGAGTGGTTGAACAAGAAGATAATTAATGTTCTTGAGTGGCCCAGTCAAAGTCCTGACTTGAATCCAATCAAAAATGTATGATGAGACTTGAAGATTGCAGTCCATCAACGATCCCCAAAATCAGAACTGGAGCAATTTTCCTGTGAAGATATTTTAATGCGATGGACTGGCGTCCCGTCCAGGGTGTAGTCCTGCTTTGCACCCCTAAATCTGCTGGGTTAGGCTCTGGCTCACCGCAACCCTCTAGGATTAAGTGGTTTGAGATAATGGATGGATGGATTATATATCCCACTGTGTAAGGCTAGTAGAGACCTATCCAAAAAGACGCATAGCAGTAATTGCTGCAAAAGGCACTTCTACCAAGTACTGACTTAAGGGGCTGAATACTTATGCAACCAGTAAATTTCATTTTGTACATTTTATTTTCAAGTTTTGTTGACATTTAACCTCCTCCTCATATAACAGTGTTCAGTTTAACCACTACAGCTTTGAATAAAAAAAAGTTTGTTTGAAAAACTGCATACATTATTTGTAATTCAACAAAATGTGACGTTATTGGTAGGGGGTGAATACTTCTGCAAACCACTGTATATATATATATACAGTGCTCCCTCACTATAACGCTGGTCTCGGGGGACACACAATATGAGTGCTGTAACAGAAGAGCATTATAAACGGAGGATAAAATGTAACTTTCTGTGAATTACGGGGCTAAAGCGAAGAGTCTCGTCTCCCGGAGAAAGCCGCAGCTCCTCTTGCAGCAAAAAAGTAAATACATTAGGAAAGATAACCACGTAATAGACCTAATATTTATTTAGTTATAAAACGAATGCTGAATAAGATGTTTGTGTTATAAAGTGCCAGCGCAGCTCTTCTTCAGTTCAGATACTGTATCAAAAGGGAGAGACAGAAAAGGAAGTTTGACTGAGAAGTTATTTACAGTTTGAACAACAGTACTGTATTTACTGTAGAAATGTATTTTTCCCTAGTTAATTCTTGATTTAGGAAAGCTGCTGTATGACATTTTTATTTGCAATATTGCAGGGTAAGATCGATGGGAACTGACACGGTTTCTGCATGTCAATTGACTTGGAATTCTTCAGAAGGCAAGATCCTCTGACTTAACAACCAGCTTTCAGTGTGAAGAGTCCTTGTCCAGAATAACATGATACCATTTTGATATGTCAGCTTACAGTTTAGCAAGCAGCAATCAGTGCAATCAGGCATAAGCCACAGGAAATAGATAAGAATTTGCATCTAGATTTAAACACCACAATGTAATGATTCCAGAACGGATCTTAGCAGAGTTCTACATTTTAGAGGCATATAAAAACATGAATTACAAAGGGCTCTGGGGGACAAAAAACATACAGAAGTGAACTATTGCTAACATGCCATTTTACATGCATTTGAATTCCATGCACATTTTGTTGGGTTTGAGAAAACATCCACAATGCATAGTTTTGATCCCATTACATAAAACAGACAGAGCATACATTTATGCATTCCCCAAGCAGTCAGTGTAACTGGGAGGATATAGTTATGGTTTAGTTCATATACATTTGTTACAGTTTTTACATAACTCTAGGCCATCAGAAAGAGTTAAGTGAGAGATAATCAGTGTACAATACTTCCAGCTCTCTTCTAGTCATTTCCACAGGGTTCGTACACTATTTTTACAAAGCATTTTCCATGACCACACACATTATAATTTCCAGGGACAAAAAATAATGTCATACTACAATATATAAGCATCATAAACATCATGAACAAGCCATAAACATCAGACACGACATTAACACTGACACACAAAGTCATCACAAAACTGCCAAAACAACCATTTACTGTAGGACTGTATTAAATTGCATGTACGATTTTAATTATAGATGACGTTAACAAATAAAACTAAAATTCTTTACATTAAAGGCATCTGATTATAAAATTATATTTTATTTTCTATAAATTTACAAAAAATGTCTTACATGATTTTTGAATAGACATGATTTATGAATACTGCTCATATATTATTTCAATACTATATTGAAAAGCGCAGACTTAGTATAGTGTGGAGTAGTGGTTAGGGCTCTGGACTCTTGACCGGAGGGTCGTGGGTTCAATCCCCGGTGGAGGACACTGCTGCTGTACCCTTGAGCAAGGTACTTTACCTAGATTGCTCCAGTAAAAACCCAACTGTATAAATGGGTAATTGTATGTAAAAATAATGTGATATCTTGTAACAATTGTACGTCGCCCTGGATAAGGGCGTCTGCTAAGAAATAAATAATAATAATAATAATAATATATTAACAGACAATCTTACCTGGCTGTTTACTTGCTTGCATTTTTTAATGTTTGCAGAAGTTCATCAATTTTATCCTGAAGGGAAGAGAGGTCTCGCTCTTTTTCTTTACCAGTTTTCCTCATGCTGTTGGATTTTCTAATCTACGTTAAATGTCCTGTTGATTCTGCTTTCTCAGCAAATTCATCAGTCAATTTCATTACTCTGCCAATGTCTGTTTCCATTCTCCTTTTCTTTTTTCTGAGATCCTCTGCCTCATCCATCACCGATTTTCGTTTCTGACACGGCTGCTCCTTTTTTTTCTTTTCTTCAAGATGTGCCATATACTTTTGTCCAGCACCAGAAGCAACGTGCAAAAGCTGTTTTGTGATTTGCACATTTAGTATTCCACCAACTGACTGAATGTGATCGAGGATAATGCGTTGCGATACTAATGATTCCTCAAGCAGGTTCTCAACTTCAAGCCCCTTATTCACCAAAAACCCTCGTTCAACACTTGCCTGGCCATGCGAAAGCAGCAGCAATGTTTGAATAATCTTCCACAAATCTGTAAAAGATGGATTATTGGCCATGTGTTCATACAGAAGGGCATCGACTCTGTCATTCATTTCATAATCTTTGAATCTTGCGGGTGACTCAGTCACTGTCACTTCCATAAACTCTCCGAACTGGCGAAGTACATCGTCACACTTACTCTCACTTACTCTTTTGGCATCCACTAAAATCCTCAATTTTCTTCAGATTTATGCAGCACTTATCTCTAGCAGAGGACATAAGCCTTGGATCTAGGGCAGACATGCCTCTCATAAGAGCATATTTGATCGGCGATTTCTCCAGTAATTTACCCACAATTTTAGCTACTGCAGTTCTGCATTCCGAAGCTTTTCATACAATACCGACATCGTGCTTTGTTATGATCGTTTTTGTCTTTCTGCAGCCAGTCATTGTAGGTCTTGTTTTCAAACCACCGTTTATTGAAATGGCACTTGCCTGGCATTTTTGAGTGAATTTAAAGTGTTTAAAGACTAAATACACAACTACTAAACCATTATCAAGCAGCAACCCCAATCTCTCCTGTCGCTCGCTCGCATAAAACTCACAGGAGAACACACTTGACTGACAACATGGTGAGCCAATCAAAAAGCATGAACAGGGGCTTAAAAATGTGAAATGCAACAATTAAAAAAGTACCACATTTTTTTAAAAAGTCCATGACTTTCCATGACCCTGTAATAAAATACCAATTTTACAGGGTGTTCCAGGACTGGATTTTGTAAAAGCAGTTTTCCAAGACTTCCAATCAATTTCAATTCTATTAAATGTAGTTATTTAAAACATTGATATCGATCTTATTTTAAAGAGCTCCTAGTGTTGCAAAATATACAGCCAAACAAAAAAAAAATGTATAGATCAAAAGCGCTACTAGCTTCAGGAGGAAATAAAATCATTAATCCTCGAGAAACACCCCGTTTACATGGTATATGATGCCACTGAGCTGTCATGTCAGCTGGCTGGTTCAATTGCATATCTGCACTCTTACTCTTCCACCAACTCTCACATTGAAACACATACGGTGCCTTCTGTGATGTGACCCAAAAATTTGACACAGTCCAAGAAGGTTTTCATAATGTGCCCAGTCATTCCAATACACAAGAAAATTATATTGCACTAAGCTGTGTGTGCAGACAGAGAGAGAAACCAGAGCAGCAGGAGTCATATATCGTGAAGCAATATCTCATTATTAAAAAAAAAAAGACTTCAATTCATATTGTCAGCTGACTAGCAACATAAAACCAAAATAAATTGTTTCTGTTGGTTTAATCAGGGATCTCACAATCAAAACCACTGACAGGTTTAAGGATGGATGACATAAGCTAGGGGTGTGATTGTGAACATAAAAATAAATGTGTAATTTAAACAATTAGTCATCCTTATTTTACTCCTTGGAACAAAGTCAGCTTGCCAATATTTGTCAATGATTTCCTTGATAACCCTGCACAACTGATTATTAAGGTCTGAATTTTAGCAGCTGCATTGGTAAAGTTTCAACCAGCTGTAAAAATTGGTTTTAATGTTTGCATTTCATTGACAAACCCATATTAGCTGAAAATGAGTTTCTAGCTCTTTCCACATTGAACTTGGATATATATCAATGCAGCTACTAAAATTCAGCTGCCAAGGACCTTAATAATCAACTGTGCAGGGTTATCAAGGAAGTCATTGACAAATATTGGCAAGCTGACTTTGTTCCAAGGAATAAAGTAAGGATGACTAATTGTTTGAAATTACATATTTATTTTAATTTTCACACACCAAGCTTATGTCTTTGCTCTATCAGTATACAGAAACATTGCAAAAATACCACAGGTATATCATTATAATGCTTAGCAGTACAATCTAGAAGACCACAGCACAAACTTGGAGCAAATATGGTATTAAAAACAATAGTAATATGGTACCATGCAATGTGTTACCAAAGTTTGTTATCATGCAAATATAATGATAATGAAAAATAGATTGAAACAACTATATAGTATTGTTATCTGTATCTTCATACACAGTTCAAAAGTCATTCTTTTTCACTCGCTTCCTGCACATTTTAAGACTCTAATATAACAGAAACAGCTTCTAAAAGAGGAAGAAATACAAAAAGGAAGAGGTAGAAATACACTTGCTGGCATATACCTAAACAAAACTGTAGGGGAACTTTAATTAAAATGAAAGTTAGTTTCATTCTACCCACTGCTCATACTAACGCACTAAATATCACTCATACTGGTTACTACCACACATTGTGAGTCCCCATACTGTGATGTCTAACTGTGATTTTACTTACGATTGCAGGAAGTTCTAGAGCAGAGGCCGTAAGAAATGGTCTTATATATTTACACAGCATGGTTACTGAATTAGCCCTTCACTTGAACAGTGCCTGAAGCACCATAGTTAACATATAGATCAGATTCAGACTGCCCTGTGTCGGTGCGACTTACTCTTATCTCAATGATACAGTGAAATCATTTCCAGGAAATTTTTGATTTACCTGAGGCATCAATAGTAAAAAGAAGCCTCAGTAGCCTGGATTGGTTGAATACAGAAGCCAAACTGTAATACAAACCTGGCTAGATGTGGATAGTTTTCAATGGACAATTAAACACCCCTAGACAGATTTGAAACATGGGCAGGAAATGTTATCCGGCTTACTATCAGCTCATCAAACATTATTGTCTTCTGCATCAGTTCATGAAAAGCCTACTGATCAGATAGAAACCTTTGAAACCATCTTGAAGAGTTGACACAGTGTGGCATATGGCCCCTGCTGTGATAAATATTTTAAAATGCCTTCTTTACATAGTATCTTTGATTTTTAATTTACAAGTCTCTTGTATAGGTTTATTTACAGGGAGATAACAAGGGTTGCCACTTTTATATTGCATAAAAAAAAACCTTGACAGATGGTAACTGAGTAAGGTTAAAGGCTAATTTAAATCCTATTCAGTCACTCATCAGCAGGCAACAGTAGGCCTCACCTGCCATGACTTCTACAGCAGTTGTATGGAGGAAGGCACAAGAAAAGAAAAGGCTGAATTCCAAGCCCTGGCCAGGTGGCACACAAAGGAAGGCCTCTTGGTCTTGCGCATTCTGTTTTTTTTAGAATGTTCAATTATGTTCTCCCATCTCAGCAGCTCCCCACAGCTCAGGAAAACTGAAAGGTTTCAATCCCACCACCAAGCCAATTCCCTTTTTTAACGGGTGATTAACAGCGCATGACTGCGAGCTTCCAGCCCAGGAAGGTCAAAGACAGGGCTTGAAATTAACTTTTCCAGGCACTAGCCACCATAGCTAGTGGATGGAAAAATCCACCGGCCACACAGACATTTTACCAGCCAACATCATTCCGGGGGTGACGATGACACAAGAAAATGCAAAAACAAGCAACATTTAGCAGCAGTCTCAGCAGGGTCTAAAACAATCAGCCTCATGAGTGAAGATATAGCTTCTGAGATGTGCTGGGCATCTGCCCTCTTCAGACTGCATGCCCACAAACTGTACAGTCAGCAGACCTTTCTGGCAGAATCATACATATACTAGCTCCTCTTCTATGACAGTGCTATGGGTTGAACCATCTGGCATCACTGACAGGAACTTTGCACCTTTTATTTTCTCTTGCAGCTGCCTTCTTTCTACCTCAGCAATGTATTGCATACATACTCTTGCTTGTTTTAGCCTGTTCTATTCATCAACCCTATATATATATATATTATTTTTTTTTTAAATAAATGCTATTTTCTGTTGTCACACTTTCCAACTGAGGATCTGCTAAGCATTAACTTACTATGTTTTTCAAGCTTTAAACAAGTCAGTTCAGGATAAAATTGATTCCAGTAAATAGTAAATTCACCAAAATTCATCGTTAAGGAAATGATTTTGTCACTGTGATTTTTAGTACATTTCACTGGCAAATTGTGGAAAAAAAAAATAATTCATGATAATGTCACGGAAAGGTCACCAAACAATTTAGGTTTAGCTAGATCAACATACACAAGAGCTTTTAAATAGTAAACAAAAAACAATATATAGACTATTGCTTTTTACTGCTGGCAAGTTTAAATGTTACTTTAGATTACAAAACTTAGTTAAAGGTCCTTTCACATCAAGTAACCTTTTTTTTTTTTTTTGAATTCTGTACGATGCAGGCTTTCACAGCGCGGAGTGAAACAGATAAATAAACTGCTCCTGTTTCTCTCTGTGCATCCAGTGTAAATGTACATATATATAGATATATATATATATATATATATATATATATATATATATATATATATATATATATATATATATATATATATATATATATATATATACAAAATCAGCATGTGAATTATTACCGTGTTAAAAATGAAACGGTATATATTTTTTCTTCAATAATAAGAACGTTACGTTTAAAATGGTTGTTTCTGAGTAGCCTACAGAACACTGTAGATTTTGTAGATTTTGTTAGATATGGCAGGGCTGGGGTAAGAATCCTCTCCCTGCTAAAAATGTATGGAATGTGGCCAAGAGCTAATGATGGGGTAGCAGTGTAGAGTAGTGGTTAGGGCTCTGGACTTTTGACCAGAGGGTTGTGGGTTCAATCCCAGGTGGGGGACACTGATGTTGTACCCTTGAGCAAGGTACTTTGCTCCAGTAAAAAACCCAACTGTATAAATGGGTAATTGTATGTAAAAATGTGATATCTTGTAACAGTTGTAAGTCGCCCTGGATAAGGGTGTCTGCTAAGAAATAAAATAATTAAATAATTGATTTATTGATTAACATTTAGCCCTGGCCATGTGCTATTAAAGGAGCTGGAATGCCCGTTCCTTTGTTTTACAGGCAGGGATACAAATGGTCTGGGCAAGATGAATTGGCTGTAGGCAGAGAAATCAACCACTGAGGATCACCATGTGTACACCTGGATCCTTTGTATTGGGTATTTAGTATTGAGGAAAAAGGAATTTTGTTTCAAGGATTCCTATCCCACAAAAGTTTAGAGAGGATGTGTCAGGGAGACTGTTACTGGGATGGGACCCACTTTCTAGTGAAGAGCGCTCAGCCTATATTTTCGACAAACTTCATTTTCTTAGTTTTGTTTTATAAAAGTGTTTTTTGTTTGCTGGTTGCCATTTCTGGTACCCTAGTGGTGGCCACACTACACTGTAATGAAACTGCATATTGTGTAAATAACTGTAAATAAATGTTGGATGCCGGTGTGTCTCTCGACTTTCTAAGCGTATACCTGCCCCCTCTGTTTTACTCACTATGGTACACTTTTGTAAGTGAAACAGTGTTTGATAATAACTGTCTAAACTGGTGTTACAAAAGCCAACAGCTGTCTTGAACAGTTTTTAATTTAAAATTGTATTTTAAGGATTGCAAAACTTATGAGTTAAAGCTTTGTGAATAGAGCCTGGAGTTTCAGAACATGTGACCAGAACGAGTGAGCTTCACGCAACAAGCATGTTTCAGTTCCAGCCCTTGTCAAATGTGACTGCCTGTGAAATCCTGTACATTATAACAATATAAATTATCAGTGTTTTACATTAAAACGTGTTAGGACTATAAATCTAAAGCCAGCTCACAGTCTGTGATACAAGCTGACGTGTACATTTAGTCACATTCATACTCGTACTACTGTTGAAGGTCTGTTAAGACAGTCTGCATAAAAAAGATACTGATATAAAGAAAAAAGCAAGACTTACCCTTAAGAGTGAGATTTTTGTTCACTGACAAATAGAAAGAGTTGCATATAAAAGCTATTCTTATGGTTTAAACAAAATGAATGAATGCTGTAATTATACATGGGTGTCAATCTGCAAACCTCCCTGAATAAATACAGTAAACCCTGGAACAGCAGCTACGGTTTATTTGTTTATTGCCTAGTGCAGCACGAGGGAGGAGGGGTGGTGCCTGATCTCTAAACTCACTCTGTTACACATCCTATTATCTGTTGTCCTGAAACAGTCCTCTGCTGCTATTCCAGCATTGTAACTGTGCTCCCCACATGTTTTTTTTAACCTTGACTACAATGGGTCCCATCCCTTCAGTGGTGTCATTCCACCATTAGGCATACTGACCTAATATTGTCACAAATATATACGCATCCACTGTCTTTCCTACCATCTTTCAGCTGTTCATAATACATAGTTGGTGCTAGCTATCTGGACACCCATTACCTTTTAACGGTATACCGAAACATGTTTCAGTACCACTAACCATTTCCATTAAGGGTATGATGCACTGTGGCTAGCAAACTGTTTTTATTTTGATGACCACTGAAGCAATGTTCCTTAACTAGTTAACTAATGGGGGAAAATGTCTGAGAAATGAACGTTAAAACTGTGCATTTTCTAAAAGTCTTACAGGAAAAGCAGGAATGTACACCACGGGGCACTGATTACCCTATGGTCCCATGGTCACATTTAAAAGACACCATTTTGGCAGGGGCAAGAATGCCTTGTAGCATCTTCTGCTGTGCTACTCATCATACTGGCAGCTTAGTATATTGCATTCTTACCCTGATAAGTCACCTAGCATTTTAATCAAATTTAATCGTATTAAACTGGCACTGCCTCACCTTTTTAAACATTTATTTGTAATCCAAAAACAAAAAATAAATAAATGAAAACCTACATGGCATATAACTCAATCTCATAGCTGACTAGTAAAGAAATTAAAATAACTGGAGACAGTATACTCTCTAAAATAATCATTTAAGCAAGATAAGACTACCCTAGAGACATAACCCTCGCTGAAGGAACGGGCTCTCCAGGCCGCTCGGTCTCAATTCTTTGGTATTTTTGCTGCTGTCCAAATTTTCAGCAACGTCTGAATGTAAGAACAACGCTACACAGCAATGTACATGTGAGGTTCAAAACGGAAGCACTGTGCTGTGAACCCCTTGCTTGTTTGTAATATCAAGAAAAAAAAAAAAACATTTTATATTTGATCTACTTTATATTGGTTTACAAAAGCATACGTGTCCCTTTGCTCTGATAGCTGTGTTTATCTGTCTGCTGAAAACAGTAGTTTGTTATTTTTCAGTGGCAATGTACATTGTTCATATTTACTTTAAGAAAAACAGAATTTGGTTTGTGCAATCCAGTAGCTCAACCTGCAAATCTATTTTATTCCTCATGCCTGCGCTGATTTGCTTGGTGATGCAGTCACAGAAGAAACTGAGATGTGTAAGTTTGCCTGTTACTAAGAAGCTAGCAGTGGCCAATGAAGACCTGGTTAAATGAATTACCAATTAAACCACCCTCCACAAAACTGACATTACAGTTAATTGCGTATCTGTGCATATCAATCAATCAATTCAATCAATTTTATTTTTATATAACGCCTTTTGCAACAGGTCGCCACAAAGCACTTTATAAAGGCAAAAACAATACATATTACTGAAAAACAGTAAGCATTTAAAAAAACAAAAAAACAGAATAACAACAAAACAGAATATATAAGCTGTATTACAAAAATATGATTTTATTCTACGTAAAATAAATAAATAAATAAATAAATAAAAATGTAGGAACAATATGGGGGCAAGGGGATATCAGCTCATCTGGATGAAAATGCCAGGCTATAGAAATGAATCTTGCAGTTGATTTCGTGTACAGAAAGAAATAGATTAACAGTAATGACTCTATCCTGACTGTCTTGTGGATGTTGATATAATTTGACATCACAATGGAAATATGATATACACAGACATACACCCGTGACCCATACATACTGTATACAGTACATCCTGACTATATCTGTAAGCTTATGTCCTATTTAAATCAAGTGTGCTATTCGCTCTGAGAACACCATTATGCCAGATGAGTGGGACGGTGGATATTTAAAGAAATGCAATCCTCTTACAACAGTTTGTGTGTGTGTGTGTTTGTGAGTGTGTGTTTGTGTGCGTGTGTGTGTGCGTGTGTTTGTGTGTGTGTGTGTGTGTGTGTGTTCGTGTGTGTGTTTGTGAGTGTGTGTTTGTGTGTGTGTTTGTGAGTGTGTGTTTGTGTGTGTGTGTGTGTGTGTGTGTGTGTGTGTGTGTGTGTGCGTGTGTTTGTGTGTGTGTGTGTGTGTGTGTGTGTGTGTGTGTGTGTGTGTGTGTGTGGAGGCGGGGATGAAGGAAGCAGGCTTTCCCTGTCATGTTTACATGCCAAGCAATTCACTCTGACAGGACATTTTACTGCGTGATTTTGGTCGTTGATAACAACACCTGAAAACGCCAAAGCAAATATTACTCTATGGACGCAAAAATAAAGAAAACAAAATATGTCGAATTATATTTTAAAAATAGAAGAAACCATTGAAATTATACAATTTTGTATTTCCCACATGTCCTGCAACGTTGATGCTTACATCTGACGGAAAAGCATAGTGCATATTATATTACTTAGGCTAAGGATGGTATAGGTGAGAATTATTCACATGTTTGAACAATACACTTCTTATATAAATACATAAGTAAATAAATAAATACATACTGGTAGTCAATCAAGTATCTGCCACTTTTAACATGGGTGAAGGTGTCGCTCTAACGCCGTGCTTTAAAGCATCTGAAATGGGACATCATTTAATCTGGAAATTACTTTAATCGGTCGCTGGCTCTGCCCAAGCTAGAGCACTTCAAAATCCATATAGATTATCCGGTATTCACATACTACACAACTCAACGGCTAAATGTATATTGCTGAAAAACGCCATCCATTCCTATGGGATTTATGGTGCGTAGAATCAAGCATTATTGCCCTCCCCTTACGTTGACCTTGCTAGAAAACATGGACGTGTTTTAGCAGGGCCATCTTTAACAAATGCTGATTAATTTTTAATCAGTATTGTGTTTGTGACTTCAAAATAAAAAAACGCAATGTATTATTATTAATAGAATTTCTTCTGGCAGCGATACCACAGATGGGTGCAATTACGTTTGTCGTGTAAATTACTTGGTGTTCAATGTATTTCGTGCTGGAATAACAAACATTAGCCTGTTCTAATGAGAGAAGGTTTCTGGTGCAGGATTCAATTTAACCAACTAACACATGCCAACAAGCTTTTTATTATTATTATTACTATTATTATTATTAAAGCAACAAGGATATTAAACTTTTTTTTTTATGTGACACTGCTTTAGGGTGTAATTTTTACGATCTGAATATAAATATCCATATTTAAAAACGGGTACTGCAAGTTTACTGAATAATGATGTATGCCACAGAGCACCTTTTCAGCATGGCAGCACCAGATAACATTACACTCTGTCACTGGATCATACTGCAATTTGCTGCTGCAGCAAATTGATTCATTAAACAAGGGAATAAACAAAAGGTTAAAACAAATATGTGTAAATATGTACAACAATGTAATTAATTATATGCATGTATGTATTACTAATGCTATGCATTGTTATTTTACTATTACCCTGCCGCTGTCAGTTACACCTGCTCCTCCCTGATATCCTGAGCATCCTCTCATTTCTGCCGTGTTATCCCTGAATTTAAAAATAAAATGGTGACAGTCGGCTTTGCAAGCGGAGACCCTCGGATATTATGCAAGTGGCCGCTTACCTTTTCCTGCGCTCTGCTGATCCTTTTCTGGACATTTTTTGCGAAGACGCCCGTTTTGATCTCGGCCATGGCTGCTGGTGCTGAAGTGAACTGAGCAGGGCTCGAGTACCCGGAGAAAGTGTGATGGACAAAGCAAACGGGAGGGGGGAGGTCCTCTTAAAGGAACAGTACTTTACAGTATGTAACACGTAACGTGAAGTGATGTTTTTATAGAATTCCAGAAAGACAGAATGACCCCGTTTGGAAACTGCTACATTTCTTATTGTGTTGGGTATGTATCGCAGTTGCGTTTGTAATTTCTTTCTTTTAAAATGTAACTTATGGGAGGAGTTGTCAAAACCACATGGACGTGACGTGTCAAGCATTTGCCATACCGTATTGTCTGTATCGGCACTTTATGTTTCTAAGTATAGCTACAGTTATGCTTTATTAATACCAATTGCAAGTTAACTCATTTTATGTCGGAGTGTTTATAGGCTGCTTTTGCTATGCTAAAAAGTAAATATAAATAAATAAATAAATAAATAAATAAATAATAAATAATTTCCTGACGCTGATCTGACCTGGAAGGTGCTATTTTTACCTCGGTTTCCACCACTCACCTGAAGAAGAGACCTTTGTGGTCTCACAGCAAGTGTATTTTATATACTGTACATATTCAGATGAGCCTATTAAAAGGTATTACCAAAATAAAAAAAATACAAATTTAAAAACTGATGCAATTCTAAAGAACCCTAATTATGGATTAATCAGAGAACTATCTGTATGCAGGATTCCAATTGAAATGCAGCCTGTTTCTTATTAAATAACACGTTTTCACTACATTTGCAGTAAAAAAAAAAAAAAAAAAAAACGTCTGTAAACTTTCTACATTCTTAATAATAACACATTTTTATTATGTATGGAAAGTACATGAGAAATGTGCTGTTTGTTCAATTATTTTTACTTTATATAATAATAATATCTTTATATAGCACCTTTCATAGTGGACTGCCATCACAAAGCACTTTACAGAGGTAGGCTGTGAGCTGTGCATTATATGCAGAGTCACTTACAATAGGACATTGATTTAACATCTCATCCGCAGGATGGAGCAAAAGGAGGTTAAGTGACTTGCTCAGTGTTACACAGTAAGTCAGTCCGTGGCAGAGGTGGGATTTGAACCTGTGACCGTCAGTGGTAGAAGTGGGATTTGAACCAGTAACATTCCAGACTTGAACCACTGGACCACATAGCCCACGATTGTTGAAAAACTGAATGCCGCTTTTTCAAGAAATCATAATATGTAATGAACTACAACTGTGTATCGTGTGATTGTTATTCACTTAAAAAAAACGAGTATACCTATATATCTATAGAGAAGTCCAAAACCAACACAAATAAGAGTGACCGTTTGTTATGCAGGTTTGGTATCCTTTCTCCAGCACTGCGACAATATATACTGCAAGCTGTCTCCAGATAAAGAAATTAGAAGCAACAGATGAATGTCCCCTAAAGTGAGAAAGACGAGCCCCTCAACAAAAAGCCGTCACATAAAAAGCCTTTCAGTAGACCCATCTGGCTGGCTTCCATATACAAAACATTTCTGCTGTGATCACATTATCAGAGTCAATCTATGCATGTTTCAGTCTTTAGCTATTCCCAGAATAATGTGGCACATGTGGCAATTTTTCTCTCCAGCACATTATGATATTCCACACTGTTATCCTGTGTGAGTAATCTATGTTCACAGAAAGCACTGGGGCAGAAAGTGTCATTTTTATATTTCCTGTAAGCATTAACAACAATATCATTGTCCCCTTGTGTTTTTTTTTTTTTTTTTGCTGGTTTCATATATGGTATTGTAATTTATTATACAGAACTTTTGAGTAAAATTATGTACAGAAAAAAAAAAAGTTTCTGTTTTTTCCTGGTATCAACCCACTTCCTGTGCAGTAGATGGTTTGGTTGTCACAAGGTGATTGGAAAGAAACTGAGCCACAACACTGGACATGATTTAGTACCAGGAAGCAGCTGGTTACTTCTGTGACAGAATTGTACTGCTATGACATCGATTTTGAAATATCTGCATATTCCAAGTTGAAGTGTAAATATACAGTCAGTATTTACCTTGTTTTACAGCTGAGGTGGTATAGGAAGGAGGATTGACTTTAACAAGGTCGCAGCAGTGAGTCAGCAGGAGTACTGGGACCTCCCATCTCATATTCCTTTTGTTCTATCTACCAGACTACACTGCATCCCATGCAATAAAAAAGAAAAATCAGCTTTTATTGACAATCACACTTAAAGGGTAGGTTTAAAGGGGTATTTTATCATTTCCAAAGCTTCTACAGTATTCTCAACTCTTAGAAATGTTTATTTAACTATTTATTCAATTACAATAATGCCAATAGAATTGTAACCTTGCCTAACAGATTAAAATATGGTAGTGTTCTTGAAAAAATAAGATTAGCTTTATAATACAAATAACTCTTCAAAGCTTTCCACTGTTTTGTGTTTATTTATGTATTTATTTATTTTGTACAGGCTCTGATTTAATTACATTTGTAACAGTTTTGGGCGTTTTCTCCTGTCTCAAGAAAAGGTGCAAGTTACACTACAAAAAGGGTTTAACAAATACCCCCCACCCCCCTCTGCTCTGTACTGACTTCTATTGACAGCATGTGGATTTATTAAGAGTTTCACTGTTGTTCACAATAACTAATAAAACTCAATTTACCTCTCAACAGTTGTCTCTGTGTCAGATCTTCTCACTCTTTCCTTTAAGCATTTCCCTGTAATACACTTTTTTCTTTTCAGTTTCAATGTATTTCATTCATACCTTGAGGCCTTAAGACAATAAAATACAATCTAGCAGATCCAGTGTTCATATTCTGTTTTCACATTAAGGTATTGTACATTTCTAAAGCCTTTAATCCACACTGCAGTGAATTATTTTTTTTTTTTCATCACAGAAATGTCAATGGAGGAATTTGTATTCATAAGCATCCTTGAGAGTGTCTATATTATATATTGCTTTACACATTTTTTGTTTTCTTTAGGGGATAAAACAGAACAATGATGTCAATTTAAGGCTGAAATATGGAGGCTTAAGCATTGCTTGTCCCTCTATAAATATACACAAAATACATCTCTATGCATATCCAACCCTGCAATTATCCAACAAAGCCTATTAACTATAAACCATTGTATTGATTTAGTTTTTAAATGACCTGGAGACACTCACACAGAAGTAGGTTATTCACACCTTCTTTCATTATCAGAATGTAAGACTGAATCAGGTTCTAACAAAAGCACTATGTAAAAAAAAAAAAAAAATACCCATTTATACATGCTATCATTCTAGAAGCAGCTTCTCAGAGGTCCTCTTACACAAGCTGGTACAGTATCCACGCTACAATGCACATTACCTACACCAGGTATTAATTGAATTAATACATATATTAATTCAGCAGCAGTGTGGAGTAGTGGTTAGGGCTCTGGACTCTTGACCGGAGGGTCGTGGGTTCAATCCCAGGTGGGGACACTGCTGCTGTGCCCTTGAGCAAGGTACTTTACCTAGATTGCTCTAGTAAAAACCCAACTGTATAAATGGGAAATTGTATGTAAAAATAATGTATTAAAAAAAATGTAATTGTATTTAAAAAATAATGTGATATCTTGTAACAATTGTAAGTCTCCCTGGATAAGGGTGTCTGCTAAAAAATAAATAATAATAATAACATATAATTGAAGTTGTGGAGAATTTACCGGAGACTATTTAAGGAGTAGAACAGTAGACAGCACTGATACAAAACTCTGATTTAATTATAACTTTGTGACTGTCAAAGTGTAAAATATTACTTTCATACAAGTTGTACAATAATAAGAATAATAATAAAGAAAAACTTAAAAAAACTTGATAAACTCATGAATGATGACCACCAGTAAAATCTCACGAGAAATAGTCTATACTAAAATGGTAAATTGGGCTAAATTAAGCCACTGCTGCTTGTTGTAAATATGGCAAAGGTTAAAAATAAAAAAAATATTATAGTACTCTTTAAAATCAAATTAGCCTCTCAAAATTACTTCATCTCTCAGATAAAAAGCCACAGCTCTTTGTCTGTCATGAAAACAAATTGAATTCTAAAGTCATCTATCACCCTAAAGATGTATGTTTCAAACTAAATCTACCTTACAGTCAATCTTGTTCAGGTATTTTCTATAAAATGTAAATAACATATACAATACATAACAGTATTTTGGAGCTCCTTTCTTATGTCAAGGACACTATAGGCATTATGCATTGTTAAATCACATTCACAGCCAATCAGTAATGCTGGTTTACATTGGACATAATCCTGTCTATTCCTCCAGGCTATAATTAACATATATGTATATTTATGCTAACAATAGCTGTATTTACATATACATAATCCAACATGAGGGTACCCATTGTATTGGACTGATGCTGTATACAAGAACCTACATTGTATTCCGGGAGAAAAAGATAACACATTCTACCCAGAGTAAATCAACTATACTTCCATTACGGCACAGGCATTAAGCAGTTACACATGTTCAGTCCCTTTGGGTGGCTCAAGGTTATTTGAGGATTCACTGTGTTTGTTTGCAATATGAAATGCTCTACCTTAATCTGTATCTTAATCCTCATAAACCTCCCAGGGCAGGAATTCATTAGACCCCAGGCAATTACAAATCACTACCTGGAACATCATGTACAATACCATTTGAAACTAAATTATTTAAAAGCAAGACAGGTTTCTAATAACATGTTATACAGTATCAGTGATATCAGTGGGCTGCAAAGCTTAAGATTGTAGACTCAAGTTCAGACTTTAAAGCTTTATGCAACTCTGTATACTCAGGTGTTAAAAGGTGTAATAACCAAGGTTTTAAATCTTTTGTTTTGTTCCCACTCACTTCAGTTTGATGCCGGACCATTTTCCCTGCTGTAAACAATAAGTTCACTTCCAGGTAATACAGTAACTGAGCCTTAAACTTCAAATGTCTCCTCCTGTAGGTGTAGAGTCAGCTGAGAGCACTCTGGCTGAGCCAAGGTGGAAAAACAAACAATGTGAGAATGCAAAGAATGGGAGTTCTTAAATTCTCACACGTAGCTTGTTCATGCAGCCTGGCAACCATAACGGACCGTTAAATAGAATTCTACATTTGTGAATTAACAGGAACCTGTGAATGGAAAACTCACTGCTAACACCCGAGATGAGTGGCTTGGAAACTTCCCTGCTGTAAAAAAATGAAGCTAAAAATACTAAGGATTCGGTCTCAGGATGTGCAAGCCCTTTAGGAGCCGAACCTCCCACCTGTACGGAAGACAAAACGAGTGCATTCAATACCAGCGCAGGCAAGACAGCTTGTAGGAGTCGAGCAGCATGAATCTCGTTCTGTATTGCGCAAGTAAAAATAGATAGGGCTGTCAAGCCTAACATAGTGTTCCAGAGACGAGACTCCTCTCTAGGAGGGTAGCGCACACAGTCCTTGTGCAGCAAACTTTAGTTTTGTAAGAAATTTTGTAAGGGTTTTTGTTTGTATAGTTGTGTATGACTTGTGTGAAGATGTCCCACGCTAGGTGCTGCCACGGCTGGTGCTGTACCCTTGCGATGAACCACTGTAATTGCAATTGAAGAATTCTGTGTTCTTTTACAGCCCCCCCCCCCCCCCCCCATATGTGGGGTCAGGACCAGATCAAGATATAGGTTAAAATGTAAGTATGATGTCCATACAGACAGACACACAAACACACAAACGACAGGTGCATCCAGTAATCTCTGTTTGTAAGATTATATATCACTTATACATCAATAATCATTCACTCTTTTGAATCAATTCAACTGGCAGGATTTTATATAAATATTAAGAGAAATAATTTAAAAAAATGTATCCAGTCCTCCCCAAATTAGTGAAAAACAACCAACTGTTTAATATAGTGTGGAATAAAAAAAACAGCAAAACATGCCACAAAATGGGGTTAACAACAAGTAAGAAAATGTTATTTAGATACTTGGTTAATACACCTTTAAATCTGCATAACCATAACGTCCAATTCTGCAGTAGGAGGCCACTGGGTAGAATGTGCACGATTCTGAGCAGTTGAAATAGATCAGTTCAATAAGCTGTGTGGTCTCAGATGCACAGTTAGGTTTTAAGGCAGGACAACATGTAGTGCTACTTATGTTTATTGACCAACCACACTTTTTAAAACAAATTGAATACAGTACATAATTTATTTATATATATATATATATATATATATATATATATATATATATATATATATATATATATATATATATATATATATATATATATATAAATAAATAAATAAATGACGACTAGAGCTCTGAACTAACATTAACTGCTTTCTTTCGGATTTTGCTATTAATTTACAATTGTTTAATCACTAAATCATATTTTCTATTACAATATAAAGATTATTACAGATTTATTCATTTTTATTTGTATCTTAAGTCAGAAACAGAGCCAATAACATTCCATAATGAGTGCATGAGCCATATCTTTGTTTCCATTACAGCAGTAATAACAGTATGGATGCAAAACGAAGCCACATTTAAAAGAAGGCTGTGTGGGTTTTATTTTTCAAATCTCCATGATTGCACTACCAGGCCCTCTGCGTTTTGCACTGCAGATGTTACAGAATTGAACAGCAGGAATCTGAAAAGGAAAAATAAATAAGTTATAAAACACCACACAAAAAATGGATCTCCAAAATATTTAATGCAATGCCTCATCTGTCACATATTTTCAGTAATACAGTGCACATTTGACTGGTGTTGAGAAAGTCTAAAGGTATTAAACTACTAAATATGACTTTCTTTTCCTTTACTCGATTTATAATGGTTTGTTGTGACACATGGTTTTAGCTACACAAATTAATATTAGTTGTTGCAGTTAAATATATGTGTTATGGAGCTCTATGATGAGCATCTAAAGCTCAGTACTGTAGAAGTGAAAAGTATCTGGACATGAGTGACACAAGGGGACTGGATATGAACTACAGCTCACCATGGAGGAGTTTAAATTCCCTGATAGCTGCCATGACATATTGTCAGTAACAAACATATAATCCCCCATGGATATCCAAAACACAGGTGGCAGTGTGATGAAAAGATACCATGATTTACAAATGCCCATGCTTATCAAAAACTGAAAAGCTGTAGCTGTGCTATAAAGGCTATCTTGGTTAATAAGTTTTCTGACTTGCATGGGCATTTGTTTTAATGTGTCAGTGCAGTGAAAACGTGAGCTACGTTCACAGTATGTGCAAATATCAGAAGTAGAAGTACTATTAATTTTGTTGCATCACTGCACAGATTAGCTGAATGCACTGTGTCTGGTGTGTGGTAGCCTTTACTTTAAGAATGAATTGCTTCTTACTCTTCTGATTATGAAAGCAAACCTAATTGTTGCAATGTTCTAATTTGTTTCAATTTTGCTACACCTCGTTGAGCAGCTACAAATACTCCAGCGTTATTATGTAAAGAAGTTAGAACCACAGTGCTTACAGTGCTGGGAGAAGGCAGGCACTCTTTGTGAAACATGTGTCTGCAGTGGAATACCACAACATTGAAGACCTTGGCAGTATCTGTGAGAGAGAAAAAAGACAAAGTGGCAAGAATACATATTTTCTGTTGTAAATACTACATTGCAAACCAATTTTTTATTTTTTTAAATTTTAGGCTCCTATGTCTGATTTTTATCACCGGCTCAAGTATTTTCTAAGCTTTGGCTTATGAAGATATAAGCTTCAACTCATCTGCCAAACTGTCTTAATAAACAACCCATTGTAGTAAATCTGCCTCTAGTAACAAACTGTATATGTGCATTGCCCAATCCTAGATGGGAGGCACCTAGGCTCAATGGAAAATAATCTGTTGCTTAATTTGATGCCTGTATGTAAGTTTTTGTATTTTTGAAATGTATGAATTATTTGCTGCCCTGTTCTTGCGATCTATTCAGAGTGCTCTTGGAAATAAGATGGCTTATCTCAATTAACTTTTTTCTGGTTAAAATTCTGAAGTAATAAAAATGTTACTCAGGGCAGCATAGGGGAATTAGTTATGCAGCACCACAGAAGTAATGCCAGGAGCAGTTGTGGCCCCCAACGGCCACCAGTGGCATGCCCTGGTATTCTCCTCCAGCGTTTCTCAGCTTTTACACTCCAAATTTCACCCTCCAGCAATGAACATGTTTGCAGAGGCATGACTTTCAAATACAACATTTGCACCTGACAGTCCCACATTAAAAACACCCCTGCTCACTTTTGTTACACAGTTTAGAATATAATTCCTATTTCTGGAACACACAAGCTTCATTAAACTTGAAGACCTACCTGTTGGTAGTATCGGAGCATGGCATGCCTCACAAATATTCTCTTCTATATGAAAACAAACAAAGAGTTGATATTAATAGATGAAATCCTTTTGTTTGTTTTTTTAATACTTTCCATACAGGTGTGTGTTGAACCGTGAAGTACCCACCATCGACTCGGACCCCTCTCATCTGCGTTCTCTGCATCTTCTTTAGCAAGGACAAGGAGTCTGCCACCAGGATTTTCTTACAGCCCTCTCGCAGCAGAATCTACAAGATGGAAGGATGGTACATTAAGAGCACCATTACCTTGACTTTGTAACAGGGCACTCCCTATCTGAGCTGTCTTTGAAGTTTGTGTTATCATGTAGAGCATTTTATTTTGTTGTCCATGGCAGCAAGGTGAAATCTAGTATGTTGCATCAGGGCACCATGGAACTCATATGTCAAGAGTTATCACAAATGGGTATAGTGGGCACCCCCAATGCATCTTAGCTCCTGTCGGGTGACATCTTGCCTGTAAAGGTCATGTGATGCATTAGTTGCTCCCTCAATACCCACTGGTGGCATGTCCTGGTATTTTATTTTTATGTTGCCATGTTACAACACCCCAAATGTCATGCTATCAAAATATTTAATTCTACTGCACTTTGCTATAATTGGAGTTGTGGATTCATTTTATTTTTACTTTTTTTCTGATTTTATTTCTTAACATTCAATTGAGTAGGCTACATGCGGACTGACAATGCAGTTCTGAGGCTTAAGTGGTCTTCCCAGATCTGCCAAGCTGGCGGTTATCTATTTTTGGCTAAGTGGCATATTCTGTATTAAAGCTGAGGCAGCAGCTCTCATGAGTAAATTAGACCTGCAGCGTTCCAGGACCATGGATTTATCGATTGATCTTCCAATGCGTGGTACGAATGCAAATATGGAAGCACAGCCTTGAACGTTGCTTCCCTACCATGTTACTATTTTAATTCACAGATCATCCCCAATGTGTGTTTTAAAATAGGGGGAATGTTCACTTGATTTTATAGTACCACTTTTTTTCTTTAAGGGAAAGTCATTGCGGAAACATCAGTTGATTATGCATCAGTACTGCCTAGCTACTCTGCACGCTATGTATTATTTGATTGGTTTTATTGCAGTTTAATAGCAGCGCTCCACTGGCTCCCGATCACCGCTCGCATCCAGTTCAAGACTCTTGTACTAGCCTACAGATGCCTTGACCAGACTGCACCCAGCTACCTCCAGACCCTCATCTCTCCCTACACCCCCACTCGACCTCTCCGCTCCGCCTGCACTAGAAGACTAGCTCTACCTCCGCTACGCTCCCCTGCCTCCAGAGCCCGCTCCTTCTCCACCCTTGCTCCGCAGTGGTGGAATGACCTTCCTACAGATGTCAGGACTGCCCAGTCCCTGACCACATTCCGGCGCCTCCTTAAGACTCACCTCTTCAAACAGCACCTGTAGAACTCCTCTGTTTGTATCCTGGGACACTATCACCCTTCATGTAAATGTGCTTTATTTTGCTCTTATCTGCCCCCTATTTTACTGCATTTAATCCTGTACTTCAGAATACTGTAATCTGCCAAGTGTTTAACCTGTAGTACTTTGTATTTAATCATATCCTGATGTAACTATCACTATTTAATCATATCCTGATGTCACTATCACTATTATCTGCTGTATTATTGAATTGTGGTTTGTCACACTTGTACTTTGCTTGAACAAATGTTATTGTATTTCTTGCTCTTATTGTATTACTTGTATTGTAACACTTGAAATGTATTTGCTTACGATTGTAAGTCGCCCTGGATAAGGGCGTCTGCTAATAAATAAATAATAATAATAATAATAATAATAATTTGCTTTATTTACAGATCTACTGTAAACGTAGTACAATAGAGTGCTCCCACTTACACCACGCATGTGAATAAAACACACGTTCTTATTGAAATATATCCACACATAACGTGCATACTAATAAAGCACACATTAAGTTGATTAAGATGAAGCTGCATCTTTGTTTAATAAATCATGCCTTTAACAATACCACGTGTATTCCACTCTCATCCCACCTGTAGGTTGTAGTCCTGTAGAATCTTCACCAGCGAATCCCTCAGGCTTGGAATCTCCATGTCTTCTTTTATGCGGTGGATAAGGAGGATTGGATCAACGTGAGTCCCAATGTTGTTTAGCAAGCCTGTGATAAATGCTAGAGAAGGACAATAACACACCATTAAATGGGAGTAAAAAAAAAAGACTAAATGTATTTACTTAATTTATGTTTGGATAACAATTTTAATCCAATCTACCAAAAAAATAAATAAAATTACTGAAAGCTTCTGAACAGCTACTTTTTTGATAAAATGTAATTTATTTTGGTAACTCATAATAAGTAGTGTGCATTTCGATGCAATTTGATATAAACCAACATACTGTATCTTACTGAATCTTAATGAGGAAATTATCACATAACTGACAAATAATGTATCATAAACACACACAGAATGCCAAACCTTATGGCTTTGCAATTGTGTTAGTTGGTGGACTCTGGAATCAGTTGCATGCCCGGGTTGAGAAAAACTCCAAGCAAGTGAAAATAGATCACCTTGCACATGCATTTGTATTTAGAAAGAGTGTATTTGCCTGGGCACAGTTTACTTATGACCACACTTTGGTTTGGCCTAGGGGTACTGGGGAAATGACACATTTTATTGAAAAATGTATTATTTAAAAAAAAAAAAAATCAGTGAATCTTAAGACAAAATTATCCAATTCCTATTTCAAGTAGATAAACAATTATCATGTTACGGCAACCAAACTCTAAATTAAAATGTTGGTAATGTTTTCTTGAAGAATCTCAGTCGGTTCATCCAAAAATATTCAGCACACTCCTACTACAGGTACTGAATTCACCGACAGCTGTGCACCACTTTGAAACACACGACTCACGAGGCTTGTCGATGGAATAGGAGATCAGGTCTTCCCAAAGCTCAGCATCATCCTGTTCTTTTGCAAACTCAATCGCTTTGTCCACGTCATGCAGCTCTTCCATTATCATCTGCAAGGCCCTTCGGCTGTTACCCATCCTGCCTGTGAGGAGAGCCACACCATTTTAGACACTACCTTCTCAGCTACAATATCTATTTATTTTCATTTAATGTCTGAGAAAGGTGCCATATACCCTCCCTGGTATTTTACAACAGAAAAAAAAAAATACCTTTCAACCTCTATTGAGCCCACTAAATTATTTGCTAAATACATTCCCTTGAATAACTATGTGTATATTTTCTTTAATACAATGTTCAAAATTAGTGCCACTTGCATGGACTACAATTCCACAACAATTCTAAATGTCCAGACAGTAGATCCCAGTAGCAGGGATTTGTTTTGACATGCCATGAAATGCACTGTGTGTGGCTTCCTCCCTTTGTTATGATTTGTGTGCTCTTCTTTCCTGCAATGTCAAAGAATATGGGAACAATTCCCAGAGCACCTTTTGTACACAAAGCCCATTTCTTTCAAGGCTGTTGTGAAAATGCATATCCTTCCCCATTGTATTACACTTGGCACCAGGACACAGTGGATAGCCACCAGCCAATCACATCTGGAGAACATACTTAGCAAAAACACTGTCTCCTCCACAAAGTTCCTCTGCTGGCAAATCTCAAGGGCCTGAAGGAGACAATAAAAAAAAAGAAAATAAATTTGCTGTGTAATTTTGAGCAGACATACTACAATGCCAACTGTGTATTCCCTGTGAAGTAAGTGTTCCTTAGCAGTATGCAACCTATCAATTAGAAAAGATCGCCATCTGCAGGAGAAAATAATATTCCACTTGAGGCATCTGAGGATTATCTGTTGAACTAAGTTACATGATGTCTGGTATGCAGCAATTCAATGATTAAAGTCTATTTGGCACCGGTATTTCAAGAGGTCTGAGTGATAATTTCCTGCACAGAGAAAGTTGATTCTTTGTGATCAATAAGGGGTAAGAGTATTATAATTGGTCAAACTGATAGAGCTATCTAAAAATATATATCATAGTGATAAATGTTGGACCATCACTTTTGAATAGTCAACACATTTTTGTAACACTACACTATACTGGTTATCCATCTTTCCTCTGATTCTAGGCATCAGTCTTATACAGCGGGAGTCTATAGTCTGCTACATTTTTTAACTCAAATCAAAGTCTTCAGTAAATTCCTCGTTTATCTGTCTCTGGTCTAAAAGAAAACTCACAGTATCGGCACGGAAACATTACACAAATTCTACTGATAATTAAGAATTTATATTTTAATGAAAAATATGAAAACAAAAATGTAAAAGACCATTACAATGAATTAGAAAAATTACTTGAAAAATGTACTTATCTCAGATATCTGATTTTATAACATCCCACCCTGCCACATGTCATGAAAATAAACTTTACAAAACTGAGTTTGGTTCTGACAGATACAATACTGGAAATGAAGGCATCAATCTGACTAGCTGATGCTGGCCCTACCTTTTCTAAAGGACAGTGGGTACTGTCTCTCAGGAATGGCAGCAGATTTGGTCGATCATACTCGGCATACAAGCTGATTTGTTTTTCATGGTACTTCTGTCCTTTGTGGTGGTCTCGCTTGAACAGCTTATGCAGGTACTAGCAAAGGAAATACAAAGAGCCTTTTAAAAAATGTTTCATGTGTAAAATGCATTGTAAAACTTTGGAGACTTGGACATTGGTATCCTATGTAGATAACTAGCATGTTTATTCAGTAGCACAGGATACAAACAGTTTGTAGCACAGCTTCACAGGATACAAACTGCATGCAAACCGCTTCAGGCACAGAGGTACAAACTATCAGTTTAATTTCCTCTCCCCTGGCACTACTATTGCCACCAGTTATTTACGGTGTCACACTGGCTTCGGAACATGGAAGCTCTCTAAACCATCCTACTAGTTAAGAAAATAAAAGCTCTCTAAACGTTCCTACTAGTTAAGATGTTTGAACTGCATAAGTCACTGCTCCTGAGCACTACCCCCCCCCCCCCCCTCTTTCCCCCACTTAACCACTGTGATTATATATGCGGTACAACTCCGCCCACTAATACACAGATAGTTTACTTGTAACATTTTACTCATTTTATATAAACACTCTACCTATGTAGTATTTTATATTTTATACAATAATTACAACAATAGTAAAAATACACTATATTTAAAAAACCTCTAACCCATCTTCTGGGCAAGCTTTTGTTTATTTTAAAACAGTGACGGTTCACAGTCACATTTTAAAATTTGTCAGTTTTTTTTTTTTTTTTTTTTTAATAAGTACAGTGCTACCCCGTTATAATGCTACCTGTTATAGTGGGGAATCTGTTGTAACACGGAAAGGAAAACGTGAAACTCAAGCAGCAGTTTCAAATGAATCTACATTGCATGGATGGCTAAAAGTTTTTCTTGACTTACTCCAAAGTAGGCTGCTCTAGGAAAAAAATGTGCTGTGCTGAAGACAATGAATTAGACTCTGCCTTACTCGCTTGATTTCTGCAGGAACGGCAAGAGGGAGGCAGGAACATGAAAACATATAGGGGGGTGCCCACATTGGCGCGGGCAGAGTCGAGCGAGACAAGCTGCTGTGTGAATGTGCTGCTGTGGCAAGACTGTTTGTTGTTTTTGGTGTGGCCCAGGCTAACAGGAGCTGGGAATAAACGTGGATTCGAGTACCTGCAAATTGTGTGTGTCTCTTTCCTTCATTTTCCACTGTACACTACAATATTAATTTGGCTTATGGGCATTGAAAATCATTTCGGGAACAAAAATGCTAATATTCGTTATAAGGTGAAACACAAAACGCGATCTCCTAAATGATGGACCCCAACAACTGCATTATAATTAGGGCTTCTGATTTTCGGTTTTAACCGATTAAAACCCGATACAACTCCCCCGATACCAAAAAAAAATGAAATCGGTGCATAGCCAATAAACACCAGAAAACTGGAAAAACTGTGGAAATGGTTAATCAATTCACGTTGACTTTATTAATAATAATAATAATAATAATAATAATAATAATAATAATAATAATAATAATAATAATAATAATAAATACATACATTTTCCAGTGCTGCTGGGCAATGTCCCGACTTATCTATCATTGATTCGTTCTGAATACTTTAATTATACTAATAATTGATTTAAATTGGTGTAGGTAGGACTGCAGAACAGGTTAACAGATTTAAAGGTTTAAAAAATAAAAAAAAACTGCAGCATGTTATCCTTACTGTTTTTCTAATTTGCTTAAATAGGCATAACAAAACAATGTCAAATATATATGTAGCATCCCTGAGTGGTTTCAGGGTCTGTTTTGTGCTGTAAATTATTATACAAGTTCTCAAAAAGACGCAGGAGAATGAATCCGGTTTACAGCTTGTATTTGTGTCCGTCAGTCCGACTATTTTTCAAATGCAACACAATGAATGAAAGTTAGTATTCAGACTCACTTGTAACAGAGTAATATATATATATATATATATATATATATTATTATTATTATTTATTTCTTAGCAGACGCCCTTATCCAGGGCGACTTACAATCGTAGGCAAAAACATTTCAAGCGTTACAATACAAGTAATACAATAAGAGCAAGATATATATATATATATCTATCTATCTATCTATATATATATATATAAAATGACCAGTAGAGGGCAATAGCGCCTAAACTTTAAAACATAACCTAAATCTGTTTATTTTATACCAGAATTCAAACCCAGTCATTTTGGACAAAGTACCCTGACATAGAACTGTGGTTCTAAGGGAATAGCTTCTTAATGATGCAAAGAAAAATATTTAAAATGTTTTTATTTATTTTTTCCATTTCTTTGTGTCCATGAAATTATTCTAGGACTTACCACATGGAGCAATTCAGGACGATCTTTCAGTTCCTCCACAACTCTGTCAATCTAAAAAATACAAAAGTACAGCAAGAAACTTCACAAAACATATGTTTCCAGGAGAACACTTATTTCAAATTGCCACTCAGTAATGCCTTTGAAAAGCCAAAAGAAAATGGATGGTACTCACTGAGATTTTATCTTCATTGTCCAGCAGCATATCGACAGCTTTCTGAAAACAGAAACACTTTCACCTTGAAAGAGTGTGTCTTACTATTTCTTTTTTCGCAAGACGCAATCTCTGAACTTAAATACATCAAACAACAATTCCTTATACTGCAGCTGCTGTGCCTCACACAATATTTGTTCGGTTTGATGAAGTTAATCAAAATGGTTTGGAGGACGACTCTCAATAGGCATGTGAGTTTTGTTCTTATGAACAGAGTATCCTATAGAAATATACGGCACATCCTAGAACACTACTTTTTAGGGGTTTTAATCGATTAATCATGCCGGTGTGTGTTGATCGATTAAAAAAATCATTGATCGATTAATCTAGTCTACCCACGTGTTTTAGCAAAAAGCAGTGCGTGAGAAAGAAATCTAGAAAGATGGCAGAGAGTACTCAAATTTTGCCATAGCTCAGAACAGTGTTTTTCAGATGTTATTAGGGGGGTGCCAAGACCTGACTGGAAAGTACATTTTTTTTGACTTCCTGGCAATTGTAAAAGCTCCACGGTAAATGGCAGACTCGGTGGGTCTCCAGGATGATTGACTCTATCAACTATCCAGGCAGGGATCACGTTTAGTCTGACCAACCCCCGTCCACAGAGCTTGTGTCGTTTCAGACCTATTGTAGCTCAGTGCCTTCGCCCAGCCCTCCTTCATTTGAAAGTATAGCTGCGGCGGGTTTTAATATCAGATACATTTTGTTCACAAATAAAATAAAATATAAATCTAGATTTAGAAACAGCTTCAGCTTATAAATTGGGGGGGGGGGGGGGGGGGGCGGGGGGGCTTATCTTTAGTTTAATTTACGTGATTTGCTGTGTGCAGAATGTAGAAAAGGGGCAAACGAGGGTGCAACATTGTATTAATTAAATCTTTAATAAAGTTATAATAAAATAAGCTGGACAAACATTACAATTACTATTCGTAATTGCATTAACATTATTTAAAATCTAGTCACAGGTATACTGTAATAACAATATTGTAATAATAACAATAATAATAGTGAAATCGGTTTTATTTACAGGGTTTTTCTGTGAAATAAAGAGTGCAGCATTTAAATGATTCGTTTTTTGTATTGGTGTTAATACAATTACAAATAGTGAATTGTAATAAAGTGTATCCATCTTAAATATATATTATAATTTTATTTGACTGTTTTAGAAGGGGGGGTAGGGAGCAAAAAAAGTTTATGAACCACTGGCTCAGAAGGAAGGAAAAAAGGCAACTTGCATGATTTGCTCTTAGGAGCTTTCCTTTCACGACAATACTACGAGTTTATCTTGTCATCCGAGTCGCAAGTAAGTTGATTTTTTTTAACAATTTATTCTATTAGTTTAAATCTGTACCATAGCAGTACATTTACAGCTCTAGCCTAAGTCTTAAATAAATTAAAATAAAATAGCACTCAATTAAATAAATTACCTGTTAGTTTAAAGTTTATACAAAAAAGAGCCCAACATATCCAACACAGTATTGGTTGTAGTACAGCTGCTAATTTACAGTAATGCATGGCACAGTATTATGTATTATATTAAAAGACTTGATTTGGCTAACTTCAGATTACATGCAAGTAAACATTTTCATTTATTGTCACATTGTTAAATTAAAGTTGCCTGTAAAACGTTAGGTGTCATTAATACGTCAAAAAACGTTAGGCGTCACTTTTGAATTCACGTTCCTACCTCTTTATCAAAGTCCATCAGCAGAACGATTTTGTCTTCGATGGAGGAGAAAAGATTGTGTTTATGTATCAGCTGGTAGACATCTTTGTGCCTCAGCTGCAGGTAGATCTTGAGAGCCCTGTCATAACGCTGGTCATAGGTATAGCTAGAAAATATAGAGACAAGGAGCTAAAGGCTACTTGTAAATCAGTTCCTTCAGGCATGATGTAGTGTAACCTCTATGGCAAGCTGAGGAATTTGTCACAGCAATTTTTTTTTTTTTTAATTGACACCAATATATAGGTATCAGAACCTGCAATTGGTTGGCATAAAGGGCTAGCTTTGAAAATCTGGATGAAATGAGATGAAATAAATGTTTAAACATACTTACAGTTCTGCTAAGGTTGTTAGCAATGTCCCATTGTTTGGATCTTTTTTCAGGTGGTCTCGTACAGCCTGTACAACTGTCATATTGTTGTACAGATCGCCAGGCCATTCCCGTATCAGTGTAGCAAACCCCTGGTGGATGAACACGCTTCGATTAGAGTAGAGTGAACAGCATTGTTAGGGGTTGATATGTGGATGAGATATCACGATATCGGTGGACTAAATATCTCTGATATCTTTCAAAGAAGAGCAGGGGTATTAGCCCCTGGCTATATTATAATATACATGTAAAAATAACCAGGTACCTCAAAGTCACTCTTCAAAAACTCGTGGAGGATCATTTCATAGATGGCAGGCCTCAGTCGTAGATCTCCTCTGGGTAAATACTGGCTAATCGCCTATCAATACAGATCAACTTTAAAATTCAAGGTTCATCGGTGATAAACAATGAACAGTACATTATCTCATTTTCATAATAAATACACTTTTGAAGTGTTAAGACCGGTTTATACTCCATTGCTCGACCGTCGTTGAAAAACAAGGCTACCATCGATCATCGCTGTCATGTCGCAGGGAGGTTTATAGCGTCGCCTGACAATCGCCCTGCTCGAAAACGACAGTCGCTGGTAGCATCGCCGAGAGTTCAAATCAACTGAACTTTGACTTTGTCGCTGACCTTGTTGCTAGGAGATAGAACGCTAAAAATGGATGGCAGGCTGTTTGTTGAGAAGCTGCTCAGTATACTTGGACTGTTGAGAAATGAATTGCCCAGCTGATGTATGACCCATGGTGCCGTTTAAATAATAATAATAATAATAATAATAATAATAATAATAATAATAATAATAATAATAATAATAATAATAATAATAATAAATAATTATAATATACATTTGAAATTGTATTTTATTTATAACTTGAAATTGCCTAAACAAAACAAAACATTCACTGATTAACGATGATATTCTCCATAATTGTAAATATTGTTTAAAAACAAATGTGGTTATTGAAATAAAACAAAGCTACAATATTAACGGGTCTGCAGTCGGTTGCTATGCAACAACACTGGTTATAGTATTGTACTTAGTTTGATTCATGGGTTTGCAGCGATCCTGAATTTCTAAAGGAGTACTCTGTCGAAACTGATGGGTTACATCTGTTGTTGTCTGTAGCAGAAAAACTACTAGAGTGTATTTTGAGAAGTGGAAGCATGTTTTGCACGTAGGTGGTACAGCAGACTAGATGCACTTCTGTGATACTGGAACTCACTTTGACAGTAGATGTAAGTAACCTTCTTTCTGTCCAATGAATCGTCAGAAAGTTAAATAAAAAAAAAAAAGTCCCATTCACAAGTCCTTCAGTTTGCGTGCTTTGTTACATAATGCGGTGCCGTGACTAATTTTATATTCAAACGATGACTACATTCATTCAATCCAGGCATGAACTAAAACGGTGCTGCAGGTAATGAATTACGGTATGCTAAGAGGGACAAAACAGGAGTGCGATTAACATGCGTTACAAAAATGTGTATTTCCTCAAAAATTTACGCATTAATCGCAGAAGTTAACTGTGATGAATTGACAGTCCTAATGTTAATGTCAAGGCTTGTTAAATCATATCACAAATCATTATCATTACTTACTTTAAGCTGCCCTATTGTCTTGAATCTGTACACTTCATTTTCCCAGAGTTCCATGTTTTTGCCAAGCACCTTTTGACATTTTCTACAGACAGGGAGACAAACACGTCTTTTCACACACTGTATTGTACGCCTCAAACAAACCTGCAAACTTGAAACAATAAAATATCTCTTTACCTTGCTGCTACATCGTACTCTCCTTTCTCAACTAAATGATTGATGTAGGCAATGCCAATTTTCTGGTCAAAAAAGAAAAACAGTTTTCAGAGCATGATTTCAATAAGTAATTTAATTAATGTAAATTGGGACAGACGTGTACGTGTCATTATTATCATTTCAATTCATACAGTGCAATTCATCGCAAGGCACCTCAAAGCTCTTCACATATACAAAAATAAGAAACTAAAAACAACAAAAAGTCTTACTGTTCTGATGTCACCAAGCCAGATTCCTATATTAGCTGTGCACACCAAGGACGACCAACATACCTGCACTTCATGACGTTTTATATTCTTGAAGCTTATCTCAGCTGCCATCAAAGCTTCCTGTGGTATAGAAAGTGCAAGTTGTTGACAAAGATGTTTGTCATTATTGAAACAAACTGTAGCACTTGACCCTCCAAAAAACAAAATTTTATCTCAGGTTACCTAAAAGTAAAAGCCCCTTTTTTTTCTATAGCATATCTTACTTCATTGATAATGACAATGACAAAGTGCAAAACCCAGCAAAACATTTGTCGTTTTCAATGTATTATTTTGCAAAAGCAAATACAAACTCACTCCAAGTGTATAACCAGAAAGAGTTATAACAGAAATGCAATACAAAAAAAACGACAATGTGAACTATATTTTATACCTGCATGGCTAAACTAATTACTTAGCTCCACCCATTCAGCCACAAGGCTTCACAGTGGCACATACTGCAAGATGTGAAAAGGCCTACACCCAAAAGAGAGTAGACTTACTTCGTATTTCTTTTTGTCAAGCAGCCAGTCGATATGATCATCTTGGTCCCGTTCTTTGGCAACAACAATATCTTTAGGACTAATAATGTAGAACAGGGATTCCCCTTCTGAATGCTCTGTGAAAAAAATGTGTCAAAGTGTAACCTCAGTATGAAGAGAACAATTTACCTTGCCACTATGCCCCTTGATGGAAGAATTCGGAGTACAATGCATGGCTAGAATCCCGCAATAGTCCTCCACCCAATGGGTTTCAGAATTACCCTTGTTTAGGTATTAAGGTGAGCAGGTACTAAATCTGCTCTGAACATAAGAACATAAGAATGTTTACAAATGAGAGGAGGCCATTCGGTCCATCTTGCTTGCTTGGTTGTTAGTAGCTAATTGATCCCAGAATCTCATCAAGCAGCTTCTTGAAGGATCCCAGGGTGTCAGCCTCAACAACATTACTGGGGAGTTGGTTCCAGACCCTCACAATTCTCTGTGTAAAAAAGTGCCTCCTATTTTCTGTTCTGAATGCCCCTTTATCTAATCTCCATTTGTGACCCCTGATCCTTGTTTCTTTTTTCAAGCTGAAAAAGTCCCCTGGTTCGACATTGTCAATACCAAGAACTGATCGGGCTTATCACAGTTTGAACTGAGTTTATAGGGTTACTATTAGGAATTGTTCATGCAGCTATTGAGAAGGAATAATGTATTTAACTGGGGTGATTGGTCAGATTCCTGGCTCTTTAAATAATGTACTTAATTTAGGGAAGTTCTGGAAATCAGGACTGAGTGCAGATCCTCTAACCTTGTAACAGCACCTTTTCTAATATTAATGTAGACTTATTTGTTCATTTCTTGTGAATTTAATGCTCATCAAAGCTAAATGTGCTCCATTTTTAAATATGAATTTTTCTTGAAAATATGTTTGGAACTGAATTCCACAAACCCACGTAAAGAGGCTGGCATTTTACCTAGTCCATAGTCTCGGCACTCGTTTTCCTGGAAGTGCCTCACAGTCAGGGCATCAGAGGAGATCTCCTCACAGGCCTCAGGAAGAGGCTGGATGATGTCCAGGCGTGGTCTGGCACGGAACTCCTTGTCCTGCTGCAATAGAATGACAGATTAGCAGGTGATGAAACAGTATGTGTAAGTTTAATGGGGTTGCTGATTACCTGGTATTTCTTCCCACTTGTGTGCTGTGGTTAAGCTCTGAACATAAAGATGGTATGCTGCAGCTGCTACCATCTAGGGACATCTCTGTAAATGCAATTTTGTGTCTGTCTGTTAATAATAATAATAATAATAATAATAATAATAATAATAATAATAATAATAATAATAATAATAATAATAAATAATAATAATAATAATAATAATATTTATTTTTATATAGCGCCTTTCATAGTGGACCACAATCACAAAGTGCTTTACAGAGGTAGGCTGTGAACTGTGCTTTGTATGCAGAGTCACTTACAATACGACATTGATTTAACATCTCATCTGCAGGATGGAGCACAAGGAGGCTAAGTGACTTGCTTAGGGTCACACAGTGAGTCGGTCAGTGGCAGAATTGGGATTTGAACCGATGACCTTCTGGTTACCAGCCCTGGACTTTAACCACTGGACCACACTGCCTTCTTAATACAGTGATTGCCCATCATTTCTGTTTGCTACTGCTGCGTTTATACTGCATAAAGTGTTGTTCAGTTCGAATAAACATGAACAAAAAACAGCTTAGGTAATCATACAATATTAGCTAGAAAAAGTCTTGCAGTGGAACAGAAGAGCCAAGGTCAAATACCCCAGCCTCCACTACCACTATTGTAGAAGAAATCCCATTGTTACAGCTCAAAAATAAGACTACTTTTCTTAAACCTGTACTTTTCTTACATATTTTTAAACAGGTGTAGTGCATAAACATACAGAAATATTTCATTCGTCTAACACTGGGCTGTTTCCTGAATGGAGATGTGTGTAAGTGAGAGCTGCTGTTACCGTCTCATCAGAAATCTCCTTCACGTAATACAGGATCACCAGCTGATCTCCGAGGGGTCCCAGTCCACTGATGTAGAACTCGGTATCAAATGCAGACACTGGAAAAGAGAAATATTAAGATTTCCAGATGCTGCAGTTTTCAGGAATGTGTACCATTTAATACTGCAGCAGTCCACACAGTGATTTACACGTGGCAGTGTATAAAAACACATGGGTATGTATGTGTCAAAACTCAAATCTCTTGAATTGTGGAAAAGCACCCAACTCCTACTACCCTCCAGCGCCCATGACAAGTGAGGGAGGAAATGTGCAGTTGGGTTTATTTACATGCTGGGATGCTGGACAAAAAAAAGCATTACAAATAAATTCAGAGGCAGAATGTATCATGTTCTGTAAGCCAGAAGTATAACATGGAATTTATACACATTCGTATACCAGAATGTGTCAGATATGCAAGATAAAACTATCGTAAAAAAACATAAAACATAAAGAACGCTATTGAGGGGAAGAGGATTTCTCTCCTTTGCTTGTCAGCCCTGTATATGTAGTCCTAAGTCAGACTTTACTTGACTAAATTGGAACTGTTTCTTTCCCTTCCAGCCTAAGCCGCTGTCAGAACTGGGCCTCAATAGAGTTGACAGGCTAATGAATGAATGCAGTGTGCCACCAAGCCTCAATTATCTATTTCTCCTGGTAGTTAAGGTCTTCATATTCATCCCCATTACACATCATTCACAAGCAGTCAGGCAGACTCATGTAGCGGATACAATGTCAGTGCTCTTTTTCTTCCTAGATTTCTACTATTCAACCCTCCCCCTTTGATTTGTTGACATTACATGTTGTAACAGTTTATTGTAATTTTCACCTTAATTCATTCTGTGAGCTGCCTAAAGATCTTAGGCAGATTCTTTTTTAATAAAAACATTTTCTTTACAGTATTTTTGTGTAAGAGAAAAATAATACATATGAGGAATTAAAATATGTTGACAGGTGTGATATTTGAAGTACTAGACAGGTCATTTATCGGGTTGCTTTGTCTGCTCATGCTGTGAAAACATAGCATGCTTTTATGTGGAAATAACTGAAATAGTTTACAGCAATACTCAAGTGTTTTACCTTTGAATGTGATTGTGTATATACTGTAGTTTATATATATATATATATATATATATATATATATATATATATATATATATATATACACACACACACACACACACACACATACACACACACACATACAGAGAGAGAGAGAGAGCGATGTGCAATTATGCTCTTTTATAAACAAGACCAAACATCTTGTCTGTATGGAATGCCAAAAGACATGTCTGTCAACTTGCAGGCTTTCTTAACACTGTAATTAATTATTTGCTTGTGTGAATCAGTACCTGAAGGTTAAACTGTCTGTTTAATTAGTATCTGCAATTATGAACTACAGCACACTGACAAGGTGAAAGGTGTTAATGCATGATGCAACCTATATTTAAAACAAATACAATGCCTGGCATGGAAGCTAACCAGGTGCAACAGAACGTCAGCATACATTACACCAAGCAGACAGTAAACAGAAGAAGAAAATAAAATGCCTGCAGCGCAGTTTTCTGCTGAACCCACAGTCCTCTCTTCCACTTTGGCAGGACATTGGATAAACAAACAGGGAAGGTCACACTGTCAGCTTCAGCACATCAGGCTGTACTCCACAGCTGAACCAGCAAAGAGTTTAATGACATCCAAAAAAAAAAAAAAAACAGTTACAGTACCGATTTCCACGTAGCGACTGGGCAAATCTCTCACTTCTGTTGGGTCCCGTTCTTTCACTGCACAAATCTGGTGGGAAAGAAAGATCTGTTTCTCTCTCTTTTATCCTCATGATTCAATCAGGACTTGGTATGATTGATTAGTACAACAGAATTCATATTTTTGTAAAACATATTCAGTGACATGCTTTACTACTCAAGTGCTGCCTATTATTCCTTCATAGAAATTAGTGGCAGTAAAGTCTGTCCTCTGACATGGCTCATAAATTTCTCACTAAAAGTCTGTTCCTTGAGAATCATCTGTAAAGTGTGCAAAATTGCCAACCAAGGGCCTGCCCTACTGTACTACTAAAGTCAAAATTTCTCAATAGAGACTTTAACAGGGAGATGCAGCCTTTACATTATACAGAATGCTGTACATGTTAGGGATAATGCACAGTATTACAAAATCCAGTAAATGCAAGGGACAGCCAATGATTTATTATTATTATTATTATTATTATTATTATTATTATTATTATTATTTTAATAGCTATAATAATAATAATAATAATAATAATAATAATATCTGTCATGCACTTCTGCTTGCTAAGCATATTTAAAATGTGAAGTTTTGAAAGAAACACAAGTACTAGGTTAAATATATCTCTATGCCTTGCTTTCAGGTAGACTTGCACATTCTTGGTCATTTCACCTTGAATTATCCCCACCCCTTCAAGGTCCCTTTTCCTGTTATTAATCAGCCAGCAGCTTACCAAAAGGTAAACTGACCTCAGAAGTGAATCAGAGCGAGCACCTGAAAATAACCCAACCAAACCAAGTGTTTTCTTTAACCTAATGTACAGTACCAGATATCATTTTTTAAACTGCTTACGTGAGACCTGTATCCTTCGGACGAGACGTAAAACCGAAGTCCTATTGTAAGTGACTCTGCAGCAGCACTTGTGATGCATAGTTCACCCCCTTGTCTCTAAGTCGCTTTGGATAAAAGCGCCGGCTTCATTAATGTAAGTATTAAGGAATTATGTTGTTAGCTACTGTTAGTAATGGGGGTCCCATTACTAATCCCCCACACCGGAATACCATATACATTATTGATAGCACAGTAGGGACTTCTCTGTGTCATTATGTTGCTGGTCTAACAATCTGTTTTAGTCGAGCAGGAGCAAAATGATACAGCATATCTACATGGAATTGAAACCAAGTGAATACTAGACTACAGAACCCTGCACTTCTAAACTGCAGCCTCTAGCAGTGAATGCCATTTGCCTTACAGATAATTCTGCTTCTGATCTAAGCAGATTGAATGCTAAAATAAGCTGTACATTTTTTTATGCAACGTTAAAGACTGAGAGGTCAAATGTATGTATTTTCTTGTTATGAAACTGCCCTGCACCGACAACAAACCAGAGTGTTCCTTTGCCACAGGATCAGGCCTAATGAAATTGCTAAACTAGAACATCAGTTGTGTAAAACGTGATGCCCTACAGCTGTTGGCTGTTTTATATTAGATTCCCTTAAACATGCCAAGATAACAAGTTGTCAACTGAAAATATTTATTAGTAATTTTAGTAGTCCAGAAAAACACAATATTCAATATAATAAAACAAAGATGTGACAGCTGTGTAAAAACTGTCACAAAAGGGTTCACTTTTCTGTTCAATACCCATGACCAAACTTGGCTTAGAGAATCATAAAATACAGCTGTGTACTGCGTTGAAGCTAATATCCATCATCCATAACCATCATCAGAAAACCAAAAAGTCACATTACCACTAAGTAGCAGCCATATTAGATCACAGTGAATATTTTGCCTGAGTGGTTTTCCAAGCTATGGAAACTCCTCAAAATGAGCGAATAACATCTAAAAGATGCAGACAGTGGATTTACTAAAACATAAGCATCAAATGGGATGCTTAATTTCACTTTGTTCAGGGCTACCTTAACAGAAGTTCCCCAGCCAATAACAAGGGTGGTGCTATCCTTCCAGCAAAGGCTACAGGGGTACATATCGGGGCGAAGACTGGCATTGTCCCGTAGCACATTGGTTATTCGCTGTCTTGTGCTGATGTCATAAATCTTCACACCCTGCAAACAAATATAAAATAGTTTAATATTTAGGACCAATTTTCAGTGCTCTAAAAATAGGCAGATTAATGGAGTTATCAAAAATAAATTGTCACACAGATGAACTGATATAAACATTTGTCTGTTTTATTGTAGCTGTGTATCCTCCTGAAGCTACAAGTAGCAGAAGAATTCACTGGCAAGCAGCTGAAACTACTGTTGGGGAATGTAGATAAACTATCAACAAGCTCTGCTTTCTGATAAAGCAGGGTGTACCGAAGGCAGAGCAATGTAATCACGTTGTCAACAGACACCAGAACTGGTCATTTAGTAGCGGTTTGCAGTCATACAGAAATGTGGGGTTATTACGACATTCAAAGCCGAGTACAAGAAGCAGGTTTTCTTTTCTTTCCTGCATTTTGTGGTTCTTAAATCAAGTTGTGTATAAATAACGTGTTCATTAGGAGGTTAAAGACAAACTTACCACGCTGTTTGCCCATGCAATCAGGTTGGCCTTCCACTTGATGTTAGTAATAGTCCCTTCTCCTTCGTGCAGAGTGAGGGTCTTCCATCTGTTCAGCCAGTTTCTTTCATACAGTTGAAGCTGATAAGATTTGAAATAAAGGTTCATTTGATTTACAAATAAAACAAAGAGATGTTTGTTTGGCCCTCATGAGCGCCCAAATATATTATGCACCATGCACTTCAGTGCTGATAGTCTGATAAGTTTTATTAAAGGCAACCTTCGTACATCTCCTACATATACAATATCAGGGGCAATCGATGGCCTGTATTTCCAACATCCCCTTATTATATTAAGCTATGTAAAAATGCTCCTTCATTTAAGTTAAATATCCCAAATTAAGGGACATGCAGTATGACAATACATGTAATTCAGCTGTAAAAGGAGAATATGAAACAGGCGTAATTACAGCAAGTGTGACTAAAACAACGTTTTAAAAACATTTTATAACATAATAAATTAAATGTCAAGCCTTATTTACCAGTGGTAATATGATCCAATGTTCCATTAAAACCTACAATAACTTCTCATGCATGAAAGGAAATGAAATTAAATAAAACAGGGACATACATGTGTAAAAACCCTTGGAGGATCTTGGAAAATGTGTTAGCTGCACTTTGTTTATGCAAACCCCCGATTGACGGCATTCATTTATTAGAGTCGTAGGAAACACAGAACTGAGTGGAAATGATACAGATATGAACATTTTGTACCATGATCTTGCTAAACCTATCAAAGCCTAGCCTTGATCCCAACCTGATAGATACTGTAAAAAAACAAAACAAAACAAACAAAAAAAAACCCCATAAATACTCCTTCCTATGACAGCCAGTAGCATGCTTTCTGGAGATACTGTCACACACTCCATCAAACACACACATGTATTTCTTCCTACCCTTGCTTGCTATGTTGTAGTTCATGTACGTATAGTATTATAATAGATTTGTAAATAGTGAATAAGGCAAAGTTTTCTTTGTATTTAATATCCTGGGACACTCTTGAAATGAGAGGAATAAATCTGAAGTGCATTAACCCAATGAGCAGCATTTGGGATTCCTCAGTTTCAGTGAATATAAATGTTATCTGTAGTTTCTTGTTTCACCACAAGAGGGCACCTGGATACAATTTATAACAGTGCTGTTTCCAATTACAAAGGGGCACATATACAGTGCCTATAGAAAGTCTACACCCCCTTGAACTTTTTTTTTACATTTTGTTGTGTCAGTGCCTCAGAGTTTCATGCTTTTAAATGAGGATTTTTTCCCCACTTACTAAAACTAAAAGATCACAATTGGATAAGTCTCCACCCTCATGAGTTAATACTTGGTGGAAGCACCTTTGGCAGCAATTACAGCGATGAGTCTGTTGGGATAGGTCTCTACCAACTTTGCACACCTAGATTTGGCAATATTTGACCATTCTTCTTAACAAAACTGTTCAAGCTCTGTCAAGTTCCTTGGGGAGCGTTGATGGACAGCAATCTTCAAGTCATGCCACAAATTTTCGATTGGATTCAGGTCAGGGCTCTGACTGGGCCACTCAAGAACATTTACCTTTTTGTTCCTTAGCCACTCCACTGTAGCTTTGGCTGTGTGCTTTGGGTCGTTGTCATGCTGAAAGGTGAACTTCCGTACCAGTTTCAGCTTTCTTGCAGAGGGCAGCAGGTTTTCCATAAGGACTTCTATGTACTCATAGCTCCATTCATTTGCTCCATTCATTTTCCCTTCTATCCTGACATGTGCCCCAGTCCCTGCCGATGAGAAACATCCCCATAACATGATGCTGCCACCACCATGCTTCACAGTAGGGATGGTGTTCTTTGGGTGATGCGCTGTGTTGGGTTTGCGCTAAACAGAACGCTTAGGCCAAAAAGCGTAATTTTAGTTTCATCAGACCAACTTTTTGCCACATGGCTACAGAATCTCCCGAGTGTTTTTTTGCATACTTCAAATGGGATTCAAGGTGGGCTTTCTTGAGTAATGGCTTCCTTCTTGCCACCCTACCATACAGGCCAGATTTGTGGAGTGCTTGGGATATTGTTGTCACATGCACACTTTGACCAGTCTTGGCCACAAAAGCCTGTAGCTCTTGCAAAGTTGCCATTGGCCTCTTGGTAGCCTCTCTGATCAGTCTCCTTCCTGCTCGGTCATCCAGCTTGGAGGGACAGCCTGATCTAGGCAGGGTCTAGGTGGTGCCATACACCTTCCACTTCTTAATAATCGTCTGGACTGTGCTCCATGGGATATTCAAGGCATTTGATTTTTTTTTTTTTATACCCATCCCCTGATCTGTGCCTTTCAACAACTTTGTCTCGGAGTTCTTTTGAAAGCACCTTGGTGCTCATGGTTGAGTCTTTGCTTTGAAATGCACAACCCAGCAGAGGAAACCTACAGGAACTGCTGAATTTATCCTGAAATCATGTGAATCACTACACTTTAACACAGGTGGAGGCCACTTAACTTGTTGTGTGATTTTAAAGGCGAATGGTTACACCTGAGCTAATTTAGGATTGCTATTACAAGGGGGAGGACACTTATCCAGCCAAGCTATTTCAGTTTTTATTTTTAATTAATTTTCTACAAATTTCTAGAATATTTTTTTCACTTGGAAGTTGTGGGGTAGAATGTGTAGATAAATGAAAAAAAAAAACTATTTTAATGCATTTTAATTCCAGGCTATAAGGCAACATAAGGCAACAAAAAGTGAAAATTCTGAAAGGGGGTGTAGACTTTCTATAGGCACTCTACAGTACATCTCAACAGTAATATTTTCTGAGATAATAAAACCATTGTAGTATACAACAAGTAAGAAACAACGTAATAGCAGGAAGGGGCAGTTACATTATAGAGACAAATATACAAAAATATTGCTATATATGGGTATATTTATTTACATATTTAAGTAGTGATGAATACTGTGATATCTAATGACTTTATCTAGAGCAATATTTATTTCAATTGTTCCATAACTATTTTAGTTTTGGATGTTGCAGCTAATTTATTTCTGGCAGTTTATTGTTTACCAAGCGTCTGGTCAGCTCCCCGGAGCCTGTCCACTGAAAACACTAGCCGACTCTTCTCATCTCATTGAGATTGGCCCCGTATCCTTGGAGATTTGCCATCTGTTTTTCTGTCTCTCTTCTCCTAAAACCTGCTTTCTCCCCAGGGTCTCAACCATCTGCCACATGCTGGGATCGATACATTAAGCCTCCATAGCAGCAGCAAATTAGAAGTATATGCTACTGACATATCAGGCTCTCTGTCATTGTTAAACCAGCTGCACATTTTCACACTTCTGTGTAAAGTATACATTAAACAAAAGTATATTGAAAACAAAATCGAAACATTTTATATTCACCGGAACGAATGTATTGTATAGGCTATCTAAATAAGGCAGGCTGGTTCTGAGAGGAAATTATAGGGGCACCTACAGTATATATGTTTCTGTGGCTCCAATATTTATTCAAAATCTATGGATTTTTATATTATAGGTTCAACTGTGTAAAAACATAAAGGTGCTGTCTTTTGTCAAACTGCTGCTACAGCAACTAATCTCTGCCTCACTGTGTGAGGTCAATCGTATGTTACAACCCGCCACATCAGCTTTATCCATTGAGCTCCCAACAAGCAGACCAAACCCATTTGTATCAAATAATTCCTGTGCCGTTTATGTAGCCATATTTGCTATTCTTAATACTGACACACAAATTGTAAATAAAACTTCAGAATAGGAATATTAAATTAGATATGATCCTATCACCTGTGTGTTATTATTTTGAATAATATTAATTATACATATTTTTATACACTTGACAGTCATTTTAATAATCTGTATAATTCAGTATTCTGAAAATGAATATTCAAAATAAGTATCCTTTTCAATCTGTTTCTCACCACTATTCCACGTTTACATGCAGACAGAAATATCCAAATTGCCACACACCTTGGGCATGTGCAATGACACAATTACAAAGTTTTTACAAAGCAAGCCTAGTTTAACAGGAGTAATTTGATGTTTTAATTATAACAAGTACACACACAGACCACCTACTGCTTAACAGTATCTGAGGCACAGCGCCAGGCAGGCTTCAATCCAACGCTCTCGATATAGCATTATTCCTAACAGTTAGAAGGAAATTTAAAAAGGTTATCCACTCTGTAAATGCACTGCATTTCTGTTTTGTATTGCAACATCAACCTGTCAGCTGCGGGCAACACAGGCTGTTTATTTGTAATGAATTAACATTTAAACCCAATATAAGCATTTCCTTAAAACTGCAGGCTGCTTTTAAATTAAAATCTGCAGGGACACAAAAATGCTGTGCGCCCCAGAAGTACTATTATTTGCGTGGTCTCTAACCACAGGTTTTCTAAATCCCTGACTACAATAGTTTACTAATTCCATATCTAACACATCTTAACCTGAATACTCCTCTTCAGACTACTGCTTACCTTATTCTGAAGGTTCTGTTCACTTATTCTGAATGTTCTGTTCACTCATTCTGAAGGTTCTGTTCACTTATTCTGAATATTGACTATTCTGAATAACAAAGGGTTGTTAACTTGCACGTAAATCCACTTTCTCATGATATATTTCTGTATGTCATGTTAGATCCGATTATTATTATTGTCGTGTTTACACCATCATGATTGTCAGCCTTCTCTTTCTTAATCAATGCTTTATTTTGGCACACACCAAATTGTGAAGAAGTTGATGCACTGTAATGTGCCTTTGCATTTGTATGCAAAATTTGGTGCTCTCGACACCTACTGATTTCAATTCCCTATCAATGCCAACAGTAAAGTTAAGTCAACAGGTGTCACTAAGATGAGTTAGTGCTGTGACTATTGATTATCAGCAGTTACAGAAACTCGTTAGATCATGATCCCCTTGACCTACAATCACAGTAAGAGGGACATGCATACAGTACGCAGGTATGTATATACACACACATTCATACAGACAGACGAATGGTACTGTAATTGCACTATGATTGTAAAACCTAAAATACTTTCTAAAAATGTCCTTAGCAAGATTCATCCCAATTAGATAAGCAGTTCTCACTCTCTACTGTATGTAAAGTATGTGTCAAGTACATACGGTATGTAGAGGCTTCCCTACATAAAACCAGCCAATGTACTTAACAAATTATTTTTTCAGCTTGAAAATAGTGAAATATGTATTTCCTGGAAACATGTATTGATTCTTTGTAAATGCAACAGGCAATGCTAAAGGATACTATCAGCAAGCATTTTGTCAGGATTTTATGCCTGCCTCTTCCACTGCAATTCTTTAGATGTCATTGTGAGATCAAATATGCAAGTAATTGTGTTGCCAATATGCAGAGGCCACTGCAGGCATCCTTGATGACTTCCCGTTTCAGATAGAAAGGGGAGAACATCAGCTTGTCGGTAATAAGAAAAATCTGGAGGAAAGCCAATGTTTGAAAATGAACTTGAGATATTTCCACTCTGTCAAATCAAACATTTTCTCAGAATCCACAGAATTCATAAAACTGAGGATAGAGACAGACAAATGGAGAATAACTTGGGGTACGCTAGTCTTTTTGTAGATTACTATACCAAAAAAGGAAACCAGTATCTACACATTTTTAATAGATCTTGAGTGGCAACATTCATGCCATGTGATTTTTTTCAAGATCAGACTGGAGAACAAGGGATTAGCAAAAAATTGTTAATAATACAGTATAATGAAGACCTATTCTCAAAATCTCTACAGGAAGATCTGAATACAAAATGTTTACCAGTACATCAGGTGTTCACCTGGAGGCAAGTGACATCTTAGAAAGAGATAAAACAGTTTGGAGCAATCTTTGAGATGGAAATTCACAGTTATTACAGCTATACTGAATTATATATTGTAATATTTAACAATTACATATTGGACCATATTGCTGGATAGATTTTTGCAAAGTGCATATCTTCTTTAGAAACTGCAGATGTTAAGAACACAACCCATATGGACATTAACTACATTTTTGTATAAGAAGTAACAACACAGGAAGGAATTACAGAAACATTGTTATTACTCTGCGTCTCTATGTGTGAGACCAGGTCACAAAGCATTGTGGAAATAATATTGAACTAACAAGAGTGATTTCTGCACAATATTGAATCGTCTACATCAAGATATACCTCCCTTTGAAGTTTATTGATTTTTATCAGTCTACTCCTCATGCTTTCTGGGATATTATTAAATATAAAAAGGCAGAGGGAGGAAAACAAATCAGTAATAATTGAGTGAAATAACGTTTATTGTTATCCTTTAATAAGGATCCAATGTGTATTAAAAGAAAGAGTAAGCTTAAACAAGTCTCTAGGAAGAGATCTCAGCTATTGCTTTGGGACTGTAAGCTCACAATACCAAATTTGAAGCCGAATCCCAATGGCAACAACACTGCAAATGCAGCTCAATTACTACAACAAGCCATTGCAGCATGGTAGTGTTCTACATTTGTAAGTCTTTTGATATCTATTATATAACCGCCATACTTCCCACATTACAATGTACTTTCTTGGACACTAATAAGTATGTACCCTAATGCCACCTACTGGACATTTTTAAACCATCTGTGAAATGGTTGTATCAGAATTGAAGGACAGTACCTACTATACTGGCAGTAACCTATATGCACTAACCAAAAACTGGTTGATCCGTCCACTACCCAGATTAAAGCAGGTTAGTTTGGCACAGTACAAACAGCAGGAGTCAAGGTGCTCTGAAAGGGCAACACTGCCGGACGCCTGCATTGTAATACACTTGACCTTCACTACAATCCATGCCCGACTTGAGCAGTATCCTCCTGCCAGCCCTCAAGAGCAGTTCCAATCAGCATTGAGCTAAAAGAAGCACAGGTGGCTCTTGCAGTGAAGCACATTGCTTGGGTTGCATCCCTTTGAAATCAGCAAGGTTTTGAGAGTAAGGAATAACTTAACTTCATAGACAGACTGTTCAATTTTCCTTGACATTCACCTTACTGCCTCCTGTGACAAACTGCTTGCTGCTTGATCTTCCAAACTGCGGGTGGAGCGCAACTATCTGAAAAGATAATTAAACAATAACAGCATTTAAATAAAGGCATTGTAAAAGTGTGTTCAATGCTCAACCCAGTCTGTAAGCAATTATGATAATAGGCACACTTTTTAAAGGAAATACAAGTTATCAAAATAATTTTAGGATTAAGAATTACCATCACTTCCTAGTGTATTTGATTTTTTAACATTATTTTTCTGCATCAATAAATGAAAAAAATAAATGCTGAACATACTTTTTTGTCACCAGCATATTTTTGATAATAGAAATGCAATAAAAACTGAATTGGCATACAAATTCATTCACAATTGTTTTTTTGGCTAATTATCAAGCAGCCTTTTGTGAAAACTATTCTCTTTCAGCCAAGAGGGAAGGTGAGTTGCTAATGAAGTAAAAATACATGTGTGTGTGTGTGTGACGGGGGGTTGTGGTACAGTCAAACTGGGGAGACACTGTAAAGGAATGAGAGAGAAGTTTTGAGAATCTGCTCTTAATCCGATCGATAATGTTAACTGAATAATGCTGGAACAAAGAAAGCCTGAGGCCGAATGCAGTTTGTGTGCTGTGTCAGCACGGTGGACAAGCAGCAGAAAAGTAGGATTCTATTTTTATGTTTTAACCGGATTTAAGTTTATTTTATTACCCTTCCCTCTCGAGTATTTTTGTCTCTGAACTCATTTCAACTTTTCAGGGCTGTTTTCTTTCATTTCACGTCCCTCGTTATAACTCTCATCTGTAATAATGTGTCGTCCCCGTCCCCCCCAGCACTACTGCTAAACAACTTATTTTAATTTCCCTGTACAAGCCACCCTTTAAACACACCTTCCACCCTTCTTGGCCATATTACCCTCTTCTATCCTTTCATAAGGACGGTTGAAGTTCCAGCCACACACCAGTATTATCAAAGGGAAGCTGATTTACTGTATCTTATTTAGCATGTTTTACAAGAGGTCATGCATGCCCATGGATTAAAAAGGCTATTGATTGCCTTTCCTTTTATTACCTTTTTTTTCTTTTGTGATTAAGAGCTCATGAAAGGTGAGAGATTGGCGGGCCGGGAGACTGAAGGGCTCAGTTTATCATAAAGTAGATGAGGCGCAAGCAGTCAGTAATGAGAGCTTCTCTCAATGGGTCTGAAATCTGGAAGGCCTGCCTCAGATATTTTGATCTGGTGGCGCTCTCTATGAGACTTGGCTCCCAAGACAGTAGATGTTAGGACTGCCGTAATAATTGAAAGAACTGTGTCCAATGGAATAGCTGGTAACTGGCTGAAGCATTTTTTTCCCCGAATATAATTTTATGTACATTTATCAGTGCTTAATCTACAACTATAAACACTTGGGGCTGTATGCTGTATGAGCTACTATCCTTAATAGAGTTGATGGTTTCTTTCAGTATTACTACATACTGCATGCATCAGTGCTGAATGAACAAATTATCACATTTGTTGAATAGTCTGTTAATATTACTGCTGATTGGTTTTTCCAGCAAATGAAAGTGCGGACAAGCCGACTGATTGCCATTATTTGGGCTAATTTACTGTTCCGGTTGACGCACTTTAAAGGAGCAGGACTGCGTCCTAATTTTTGATGAATTTGTCCTGGATAAAAGCACAATGGTTGGTCAGGGATCCACAGCTAGCCAATCTCCAACTGCCATGCCCTGTGAACAAGCACCCAGCCAGCCAATCTCCAACTGCCATGCCCTGTGAACAAGCACACAGCCAGCCAATCTCCAGCTGCCATGCCCTGTGAACAAGCACACAGCCAGCCAATCTCCAACTGCCATGCCCTGTGAACAAGCACACAGCCAGCCAATCTCCAGCTGCCATGCCCTGTGAACAAGCACACAGCCAGCCAATCTCCAACTGCCATGCCCTGTGAACAAGCACACAGCCAGCAGCATCTCTGCACGGCGTCTGGCTTTCTTTTAGATTTTCAAAAAAAAGATTTACAAACGCTAAAAGAAAAACAAAGACGACGCTGTTGGGAAACTGGTGACCACCCTAATAAAATAAAATAAAAATAAGAACAAGAGGAGAAGGTGTCTACTTACTTTAATGGGGCAGTCAAAATTTTCATGAAAGCCTTCTCTGGTGTACAACCCAAATACCTGAACCTGTCAAAGGAAAGAGAGACAGAGAGAAACCCTTGAGGTTGGTTGGGTTGTGCGGAATGGTATTTCACATTATTAAAACAGCTTGAAACAGAGCACCTCAGAACACATGCATTCACATTCCACTATTAAAACAGCTTGAAACAGAGCACCTCAGAACACAGGCATTCACATTCCACTATTAAAACAGCTTGAAACAGAGCACCTCACAACACATGCATTCACATTCCACTATTAAAACAGCTTGAAACAGAGCACCTCACAACACATGCATTCACATTCCACTATAAAACAGCTTGAAACAGAGCACCTCACAACACATGCATTCACATTCCACTATTAAAACAGCTTGAAACAGAGCACCTCACAACACATGCATTCACATTCTACCACTTTTAATTAGCAGATCCCACACTTAGCATTTGTATGTTATCTAGCACCAGATCAATCACATTGGACATAAGGAGTGCTATTCTGTTTCACAAAGTGTTCTGCACTTTCTGCATTTTCTAAATCTCAAAGCCAGGAAAGTACTCTACGAACACTTACTGATTACACTAAACACAGTGTATTGTGTATATTGATGCATTCAGCTCCTATCAATATCAATAACATAATATATGTAATCTGAAATACCAGACAAGTGCTAGTGTATATTTAGCAGTAAAACCCTATCCAATAACACAGGAATTCATACAATAATAATAATAATAATAATAATAATAATAATAATAATAATAATAATAATAATAATAATAATAATAATAATAATAACATAATGTAATGTAAATATATTTACTGCATTTAGAGTACAAATTTAGAAAAAAATGCACCCTATAAAGTTACCAAACCAGAAAAAAAAGAACTCTGACATTTAAATTCAGTTGTAACTGTAAAAAACTGAGCAACTTGCGTTGTGGCCTTAAAAACTGAACTGGCCCTGTGTCTTTAACATATTCAGAGACAGTCTGCAAAACAGTAAACAAAGTAAGCAGTTCAGATTAGGATGCACACGCAACCCAAGCTGCCAAATAGTGATCTCTACCTAAAGTCTGCTGCTTAAGATTTGGGAAGCAAGTCAGAATCAGGGGATACAGATACAGGTACATCACTCCAAAATGCCTCAACACTGACCCAAGGGAAATGTTACATATAGTGATCAACAGTTTGTTTTTCTGTTATGTTGTTATTCTATAGGTGGAATGTAATAAACAAGATCCCCTTCTTTTTGTTCATTGTACAACCACCCCTTTTCCACATTTATTTTATTTGAAGTGTAATTCAAGTTAAATTTGAAAGATTTCCCTTGCTTGTTTGATCTACAAGTATACCTCAGTAATGTTATTACTTTATGAAAATGTGTCATTTGCCACTTTGTTTACTGAAAAGAAACGGCCACGGCAGGGATTAAAAAATAGCACAATGTCTACTGTATGTACTATTTTTTTACCTGAAACACACATAAGAAAAAAATGTTAAACTCATAACTACTGCATGGCACGCTTTGCTTTGTAGGTAAGGCCTTCACAAGCTATTTTTACTTCAGGGATGTTTTCTTTGACTTCAGCAGTGTACATAATGACTTTGATTATGTTTTGGAAATGAACAAATGTTGAAATACTTCTCTGAATTTTGAACGGACTGACGCACATGAAAATACCATGTGAACCCCAGCACCATCAAATTACAATCGCTTCAAAAGGTCTGCTGAAATAAATGTACAGGCCCAGGAGGTGCTGTAGATTTTTATTATTATTATTATTATTATTATTATTATTATTATTATTATTATTATTATTATTTATTTATTTATTTCTTAGCAGATGCCCTTACCCAGGGCGACTTACAATTGTTACAAGATATCACATTTTTACATACAATTACCCATGTATACAGTTGGGTTTTTACTGGAGCAATCTAGGTAAAGTACCTTGCTCAAGGGTACAGTGTCCCTCACTGGGGTGTCCCTCACTGGGGATTGAACCCACAACCCTCCGGTCAAGAGTCTAGAGCCCTAACCACTACTCCACACTGCTGCCCCAGTCTTAGTGTTTTTAGCCAGTCTTAGTGTAGGTGTTTTTTTGGCAGCGACCTACCTCACACGTTCCTAATACTGACTGAAACACCCTGCTACTCATGCACCTGTGAAATTATTTATCAGGAGACCTTTTGATACGATCTTAGGTGACTTAACCTTACAAGAGAGGCTTGATGTTCCCCAATGTCTGTCACAAAGCACACCTAGAAAGTGTTTTTGTGAAATATTCTTTGTGAAGAGGTGTTTTAAAAGAGAGAGTGTTTTAAAATCAAAAACATTTGCATTTCTTCACAATCAAGGCAGTTGTTTGGTAGTGGGCTCAGAATGATGACCGGTACTGTACAACATTCCCCTATGGCTGTCATCTTTAAATCTGTGGTAACATTTGCTTTCTCTTCTGGGGTATAAATAGGGCCACAGAAAATTCACGATTTCATGGAATCATGAATTTGACTGCCTACCATGAAAAACTTGTGTTTTTTTTTTTTTTTTTTACATTACTCTTCACCAGCTTTTATCATGTAGAAACCATAGACAACTACACAGAAATGTCTGCAACAATAATAAAACTACTACTAATAATAGATCTTATATTTGTCACGGTGTCAGTCTTGGATGTCACATCTTTGCCATTAGATGCAATCCCTGATTTCACAAGCTGTAGAGATGAAATTGAATCTTACAAGCACCATGCCGCTGAAAGTGACAAAAATGTCAATATTGTTGATTTCTGGGTGAGGTCTGAAATCAGATTCCCAAACATGGCAAAAATTGCACGCTGCTTTTTGTCAATTCCACCAAACTCTGTGGATGCAGAACGAGCAGTTTCCGCATATGGACAGGTTTTTACACCACAAAGACAAACCATGAGTGTTGAAACTGCAACAAGATGCACAATGCTGGCCTTTAACAAATAACTAGTTTTCTGCTCACGGGCCAGATAATTATTGTGGGTGTGTGTGGGGGTGTGTGGGGGTGTTTGTGTGTGTGTTTGTGTGGGTGTGTGTGTGTGTGTGGTTGTGTGCGTGTGTGCGTGGGTGTGTGCGTGCGTGCAACACGCTAGATGGATAAAAAGTTGCATACGATTTATTCTTGTTTTTCCTGTTCTTGTTCTTCAGATTATTTTATATAGGTTGATTCGCTCAAGTAGCACAATGTTATGTGGTTTTAAAACGTCATATATAATTTAGTGTGTGTAAAGAAACACAAAGTTTCGGTTTTGTCACTTGCACTTAACCCTGTTTTTAACATTTTGTTTTTCAAAGTCAGCATAACGCTATACATACCAGTCTGTTTAATTACTGTATGAACATAGCCAAGTGTTAAACCTTTACAAAACTCGACAATGTTGCCGAATTTGTCATTCAAACTTGTTTAGTTTTAATCAGTTTTGTCTGCTTGTTACTTTTTTCAGCCAACACATTTAATGACCCTTGTTTGTTACATTTTAAAAGATTGTTTTAAATGTTACAATGTAAATGTTGACTCAGTAGATACCATTAAATGTTAAAATGTTTCAACCTTGGTGATTTTCTTTGATGCGTTATTAATTTTAGGCAACTTACAATAGAAACTTTTTTTTTCTACTTTTTTTTTTTAAATAAAATGGCACTTCCGTGACAATCCGTGAAATGTATTTTTTTTTTATTATTATTATTGTCATTCGTGAATTTCTTGAAAAAGTACTGTGAATTTTCCATGGAACCTACATATAAAGGCTTCACATTTCAAATGAAGCGCACTCCACCAAAAAAAAAAGAACAGAAGAATTGAAAAACAGGAATAACAGCCTTTTAAATACAGAATCCTACACACATGCATTTCCCACTCATTGTGCTTAGAGTGAATCTGAAATTGAAAGAGTTCAGTTTCAGTCAACGAGTAGTGTACCAAGGTGTTGAACGTTCAATGTGTCTATCTCCCTATTTATTTTAACATGTGTATCTATTATTCTTCTTGATCTACCAGGATACAGCTGCAGAGGCTGGAATCTGTGTATCAGGTCAGGAAATTAATGACTTTTACATTTCAATTGCCAGGGTTAGCTCAAGGATGCAGGATTACCAACAATACCAAAGTATACAGGACCTCAACAATAAAATACACATTTTTATATACAGTAACAATATGAACTGTTAAATTCAGATTTTGCTAATAACTAATCTAAAAATCTATATTTGATGAATCTCTTTAGTTTATTTAAAAAAAAAAAAAAAAACACACACACATGCTCAGAATTCCACTGCTGCTCAAAATTTGTCAAGTTGGGTCTCAAAGGATCCCAGTGATTGCTACAACAGTATGGTCTTGGTTTTAAATAAAGTAACACAGGCGCTATCATTACATACTTTCACAACCTTTACAGGCAAAAGCATGTTTGTGTGCACCATCTTGAAGTACCAGCTGTAACACCCAGACATTAGACAACATTAAGCAACCAAATCCTTACTGACAAACACTGTCTTCTAAAGAAGACATATACAGATCTTTGTCATAGTTCATTTCAGTCTGGGTTTTCTTCCACACTCTGCTGGTAATTTTATACGCAAAAGGAGTCATGTAAAAGACAAATTCTCCTCTTTTAAAATGTTAGTCATTCATCCTGTGTGTGTGGATGTTGCAAAGAAAAAGTATTTTCCTTAAATCGCTGGCTATCTCTCTAGAAGAGAAACGAGTCATAAACACTAGCTAGCCAAGAAGAGTTTTATTTGTTTCAATTGGGAATTTCAATGAAAACAGTATTAGGTATCAGGTAGTATCTTCAAAGCAACAGTTGAGTAAAAGCCTCAGTATTCAATAAATATGTATTCATTTTCAAGAGATAACCAATTTGGAGCTTTGTTGTTTATTTTTGTTTATTTAGAACCATCATGTTTCTTATTGATCTCTAATTGTATTGTTAGGTTGGTGCACTTGACAGGCTGCTGTCAAATATACTACTTAACATAAACAGCTGCCACATGAAAAGGTACATTCTAAAATGTAATATCTAATAAAACGCCCAAATGTAACGGTACCCAGTTTATTTTTCAGAGAATTCTTACTTATAATACAGTAGACCAACAATTTGAAGGAACTACTGTACTAGATCAAATGTTGAAATAAAAATGTTATCTTTTATTCAACCATTGGAGGGCATCAGAGAGCTATCTGCAGCATTAATGAAGCAGACAGTACACACAACTGCTACCTGGGTTGAGGGAAGTAAAATGTCTTGTGTTGTTGTTAAAACATTGCTGTTCAAAAGTAAATGGTAATCTTCTTAATGTGTTGAAAAATACAGTGTATTATAAAGAAACAATTTACCTTGCCATCTTCTGAGCAAATTCCCACATGCTCCCCGCTATCATCCAAGCTGATCTGATTTATTTTCACCGGGCTCTGGAAAGGCAAAACATAAACTAATCAGGATTGAAAAATGTGACACATAAGACTGAGACAAAAGCTGCGTTTAATAATCCATTTAGTGTCTAAAAGCACGGAGGGCTGGGGAGAAGACAAGCACACGCACACACACACGCACACGCACAAATATACAAACTGCCCTTTCATCTGTGGGGCCTGGGTTTTTAATAATCTACCCCCAAACTCAAAACGTCAAAAAATAAATTTGACAGTCGCACAAGTTCATATGTGAAATGAGGCCTGGCTCGTTCTTAGCCCTTGCACTATGTGTGATGAAGCAATATGGCAATTCATTTGGAGTGTAACTTTTGGTAATATTGAGAAATCCCTATCAGGCAGTTTTCAGATGTTACAGAACGTAAACCACTCATAGTCTTTTACAGTGGCACCCCTATTTGTTTCAATACCTTTTCCTTGTACCATGTAATAAATATTGATTTTCATTCAATATTGTGACACTGTGGTGAAAACGTTAACGTTCTTGGTCAATCTCTAGTTCTGAAGATGCTGGTGAAAAGAAGGCTGCAATGAGCAGTTGAAACATTTACATTGTTGCTCTTTCTTTCTTTCAAACATTTTACTGTCAACTGTAATTTATCATACAGTGTAACCCCAAAAAAAAAAAAACTATCATTTTGTGGTAAAAAAAATATGTACTGACTTTTTTTTCAGTGGATGGTAGGCCTTTATTCAAAAGTGAAGCAGTACAATACTGAACAAATGTAGCAAGTAAATTCCAGGTTAGGTGTCATGCCAGTCACCATGCCAAGAATTGCAGTCTCAGGGGGTGGTTTCATGCCCTGTCGACACTACATAACCAAATCTTGAGAACCGTACTCAAAAACGTTTTCACTAAGCCAGCTCAAGCACCCACACTGAAGTACCGTTTCATATTTAGTCAGGCTTAATGCGTACAAACACTATAAAAATAGTTTGGTTACAGTTCCTAGCAGCACAAAAGTGTTACAAGAAAACAGGTTAAAATAAAAGTAAATATCAAATGTCAGGAACCTTAGTAAAATTGAATTGAACAGTCCTGTCCTTAAGGAAACCTCTGAGTAGTTGTCATTAGTTTTGTAACATTTACACTCGAATATGTCTTTCAGATTTCTACACTGGGTTAACATTCTTTGATAAACAATGGGGAGCTGTTTCTACTGAATAATACAGCAGAGTGAAGAACAAGAAGGTTAAATGACCTGCCTAGTTTATAAAATAAGTCACTGACTAAGCTGGGCATGGAAGCTAGGATCACCTCTCCTTCTCCCCTTTTGGTCAACACACTCCATCACACTGCATCACATTCATTTATTTAAATAAGTGAGAAAATGGATGAATGAATGAATGAATGAATGAATGAAATGTTTAACCAGGAAAAAACCTACTGAGACGCATCACCTCGCTTCCATGGGTGCCCTTGTGACGGCAGCCACTGATCAATCACACACTTACAATTCCACAGGTCCAGGGAACGACCCTCAAAATGTAAAACAAATTAACACAACTGAAGAACTTCCTTATACGACACAACCGGTTTCTGCTTCCAGAAAAAAAAAAACAACAACCACCTCTGAACAATGAACAGGGGTCCCGTTAATCAATTATCTATCTGTCCATGGAAGAAAAACTAAAACACTTACTGTGATCATGTCAGCCCTTCAATTACGGGAAAAAGAAATCACACCTATATGGGAAGTTCCCATTAATTGTGTTCATTGTGGCAAAGTTGTCTCCCAGGACACCTAATGTCAAGTCACCTTTTACTCACAGTCCCCTAACAGGAAAAATAAGAAATCAATCAGCTAATGTATAATTTGTAAAGCCTCTCCGCCTAACAAATGGATAATTGATTATTTTTATGAAATGCTGCCTCCCTATGGAAATGAAATGAAGCAGAGGGGCGAGTTTAAAAAAAAAGGTCACATGGCCTTACACCATCACAGGCAGGACACAGAATCTGAAACAGTGAAAGGTGAGAGTCTTTTAATAACCGGTACAAAACCTTTTAAAACTCTGCTGTAGCCACAGAGTGTGAGCAGGCTGCCCAGCATTAAAAGCGTAAAAAGCTGACAGTGTCAGCTGACAAGGTCGTTTGAGGTCACTTTAGTTCAAATATCTGCCAAACCGCAATTTCAATCAGTGCTTTGTTTCTCTACATTATAAGTCTGAGCTATTACAGATATGTCATATGCTATTACTCTGAAGAATAGCAAACTGCACAACCGTTCAAAGAATGAAAAAGCTTGATTCTTCAAAGAAATGTGTCGTACTGAAAAGTTTTAGATATTATAGAATGATTATAAACACTCACAACATCAAGATGTTACTGGGACTTCATTTTAATACAAAGCTGTCTTTTTACTGAATGTTTCAGGGTAGACTGGTAATTCTATATTTAATTGGATTTATTAGATTAGATTACATTACGATTAATCGATTCACAGATCGTTCACGTGCTCTTATTATACAGTGTAAGTATTTACAAAAAGAGCACAGCTGTGTATAAGAATGTGAAGCAGTACAAAAAGTTGAGTACAATTTCATATCATATGGAACTTAATGCAACACTTCCAGTCAACTTGAAGGAACCATGTTAACATTCATGGGGAAAGCAGAGATTGGTACTCAAATGCAAAACAATGCATGAAGCTTCTGGGATTTTGAGTTCCTTAAAGGATACATGGAAAATATTCAGAATTATAGTTTAAAACATTCTGAAGAAATACATATTTTTCATTGCCTGAAAAAAATAAAAATAAACATCAAAATTGTTTCCTACAAGAAATAAAATTCCCAGAAGCAAATTACGTGTGTCAGCCGCATTCCTTCATAGGGAAGTGCAGCATGGAACAGATGGCAAAATGTTTTTTTGCTTGCAAATGCTTTGCAAAAAAAACCAAAAAAATATTAAAAGCCAAATACATGTCTACATAGTTTGTGCACATAGGAAAATGAGAGTTCTATGAAGTGACGACAATACATACTGGATAAGATTTACTTGGATTATTTTGTTAGCGCTGGGTACTTTAAGATATGCAATTAATTGATCTAATTATTATGATCATATATTCAATTCCACTTGAGTGGTATCGCTGTTAAATGTTATCGCTGTTGCTGTGGAGGATGAGGCTGTTTTGAATAGAAATTGACACTTGAGTTTGGGTGACAATGTAGTAATCATACAATAAATAAAACCAAGATAATCTCAGGGACATTGCAGAACTGCATCAGGCCCTATGCTGGACTATGAGAAATATGGGGAGGTAAACAGATCTTTGATCATTTTGATATTATGCAATGAAACAATCTATATTTAATACACAATTACATGTATTGTGTTTAAGTATTCTATTAATAACGATTACTATATAGACCATAAGTATAATATAGTATAAATCATTTTATGATGCAGGAATGGGAAGTTTGAAAGTAAAATCAAGTTGGCCATTGCTCAATTAAGAATGTCATTGTGGTATTTTGGCTGCATCCATTATTCAGTCAACATTATTCCAATACTGTCCTAAAGAAGCGTTTAATTAGCAGAACTGAATTGCTAACCTGCTTGCATGTATATTGATTGGAAATAAAAATCAAGGATACAACCTGTGTACAATGAGCCAGTCCCACAGCAGTGTATATGTATTGTATCAGATGGTTTCTGTGATGTTTTAATTGTTTTCTTCCCACTGTAATGTCCAGGAGAGGTATATTTGTTTTATATAAGTAAGCTGATCATCAGGTTCACAGGTGTTACATGCAACATGTACCAGTATTAAAAAAAGACTTGCCTGGTTTTACGGACCCCGATGAGCACTAACCTTGAACTACCTTTCCTAAAGTAACATCTGGTAGTCCTAATAGGACTAATCTTGGACTGTGAAACCACTCGCTGAGTATGAAGTAAAATGATAAAACTACAGAAGTAGTAAACGGTCACAAATGAGTAACTTGGAAGGATGGAAGGATTTGTAAGGATGCAATAAGGTTCCTTTTGAAGTTATATATTTGTTTATACCATCATTTAGGAACCTATACAGCTTCCAGTAACCAAGTAATTATTATAACACAAAATACACTGACATAGCGTCAATCTATTCAAGCGTGGAATTTTTTTTTTTTTTTTTTTTTTTTTTTTCTCCCAATCAACACATGCCATCAAAAACACTGTTTTATTTGTCAACAGATACCGTAGATGCTTTTGGTAGTTTCACTAAATAGTCATTTAAAATGAATGTTATTTTTTAAAACTGTATGTCCCCATTGACAGCACAGTACACTCACCTTGTCCTTAGGCATACTGTGTATCTTTTTACAGTGGTCCAAGTAGTACACACGCTAAGAGGCAATCTATGCAAGGTTGTTATGGTAAAGTTTTCTTTTCTCATTCACACACCAGGCACACTGACTTCACAGCTCAGTAAAGAATACTCACAATGTCAAACTTCTGGGTTACATTCCCCTGTATGTCCAATAGAAACACCTTGCCAAAATGTGTGCCCAGAGCCAAAAACTGAAACAAAGAAATCAGAGATTTAAAATAGCATTTTATATTACAACATTAATGCATGAAGTACTTGTTGCACTGCAGGTAATTCTATACATCATACCCCATGCTCTTCCATTCGCTCTGTCTCATGCATTGTTTTGAATGAAGCACTTAAACCAATTTGTTTTTAACAAAATGTAAACAATAAAATATCTTGTAACAGTTATCATGGTTTTTGTTATTTGTTAGTTTTTAAAAGTCACTAACTGTAACTGGATAATAGTGCCACAATTAAAATGCCTTTTGATACATTAAGGTGACATGTTCAGTACTAGATGTCTCCCTTAGTCTCCCATCTTTGTAATGGTCAGTGTTGTCATGGCTCGACAAAGCCTTCTGAAACATTCTTCCTGTTTAATTAAGGGGAGAGATGTGCGGAAGAATATGCATTTTTGTTTCCACTAATGAAACCCAACTTTAGTTGACTTGACTAGATTTTAACTGGACAGTACACAAATTAATCCTGAGGGTTTATTTTGAAAAATAACTGATGTCAGCTTATGCTGTTGAACTATAAGTCATTAATTTATTCTGGATACAAGTGTTGCTCCTATCACAAACGAATAATTATCTAAAGTCTGTACATTATATAAAGCAGGAGGCCGGTGTCCTCCTGGCTTTTGTTCCAACTGCCCCCTAAATTACTTAATTGGACCAATCAAGCACTTATTAGAAGTTGTACAGTTGGAACAAAAACCAGGAGGGACACCGGCCCTCCAGGACCAGGATTGGGCACCTCTGATATAAAGTATATACCGGACCTTAAATTATTAGTATATTAGTAGCAAAACTAGAAAAAAAAATAGAAATGGGTGTTTGTGTATAAAAAACAAAAGCATTCTCTGTGGAATACCCTTTTATTTCTCCATCCGATTGCCTTGATGAAATACACAGCATTATAATAAACTCCCTGGCATCTCTTTGTAATGTAGAAAAAGAGTTTAGAAAGACTGGGCAAAACATCTGTGTGAACGGGACAGAATGAATCCAAACTGTAAATCTACCTCCCAACCTAATGGGGCACTGAATAAGGTTGGTGGTACCCCTTCACAGGGATTGGCCGACTCGATGGTAGGACGGGAACCAGACGTCGGCCATCTTGGTGAAAGGGCGTAGCTGTAAGACTGCTGAACAGCTCTATTGTGATCAGCTGTGTTGCTCGTGGCAATTGGATAGAGCGTGACAGCGTGCTCATCACAGGGATTGAGTTTGGCAGTACAAAGGGGACGCAGCTACAGGAGTACGGCCTTGTGACAATACGGCTGGTGGATGACGTCACATACTCGGAAGGGACACCCAGACAGGCAGTACTGGAGTTGAAACTGAGACGCAATGGCTGCGCTCAGTGTTTTATTGGATTAAATAAATAAAATATTTAAACAATAATAGCACACGACACTTTAGGCCAAAATAAATACAAACAAACAAAACGGACTAACACTAAACAAACAGTGGACGAACAGACAAACAAACACGTTGAGTCAAAACAAATGAACAAGTATCGTGCTGGTCCTTCCAGCACGAAATAGCAATTGTAATATTTATTTTTTTCTTTTCTTAATTCTCCTCTCCACAACTGTTCTCCACTCACTGAACACACAGCCCCGAGTGAGTGGTTTGTGGTTTGTGCCTATATATATATTATATATATATATATATATATATATATATATATATATATATATATATATATATATATATATATACACACACACACATACACACACACACACATACACAGTTGTGCCGGGATTCAATTACTAATTAATTATTCACTTGAATCCCAGCACATTAACTAATTTGTGCAATCCCCGTGCTCACATACTATTACATACTTTATCTGCATGTGAAGTGATTGTGCAATCCCCGTGCCTAAAATACAACTATATATTTTAAATCACTCTACTTACACAGACCCATTTATATCCCGTGCACCAATACATATACACCAACATTAACACACCACATGCAACATATAACACAAAATACACACAGGGGTGGGGCACACTGCCACAGGCCCCTTACACTGAAATGGTAAAGACGCCGGAGCATTATTGTTGTGTTTTTGTATTTTGTGCAGACGGACACCACGGGAGCTGAAGCTACGGAGCCAGCACTACCACCCGGAGCACCCGCACTACCACCGCACCTCAACCTGATACAGCACCACAGAGCACCTGCACTACCACAGCACCTCAACCTGATACAGCACCACAGAGCACCTGCACCACCACCGCACCTCAACCCGATACAGCACCACAGAGCACCTGCACCACCACCGCACCTCAACCTGATACAGCACCACAGAGCACCTGCACCACCATCGCACCTCAACCTGATACAGCACCACGGAGCACCTGCACCACCACCGCACCTCAACCTGATACAGTACCACAGAGCACCTGCACTACCACCGCACCTCAACCTGATACAGCACCACAGAGCACCTGCACCACCACCGCACCTCAACCTGATACAGCACCACAGAGCACCTGCACCACCACCGCACCTCAACCTGATACAGCACCACAGAGCACCTGCACCACCACCGCACCTCAACCTGATACAGCACCACAGAGCACCTGCACCACCATCGCACCTCAACCTGATACAGCACCACGGAGCACCTGCACCACCACCGCACCTCAACCTGATACAGCACCACAGAGCACCTGCATCATCACCGCACCTCAACCTGATACAGTACCACAGAGCACCTGCACTACCACCGCACCTCAACCTGATACAGCACCACAGAGCACCTGCACCACCATCGCACCTCAACCTGATACAGCACCACGGAGCACCTGTATCATCACCGCACCTCAACCTGATACAGCACCACAGAGCACCTGCACCACCACCGCACCTCAACCTGATACAGCACCACAGAGCACCTGCACCACCACCGCACCTCAACCTGATACCTCACCACAGAGCACCTGCACCACCACCACACCTCAACCTGATACCTCACCACAGAGCACCTGCACCACCACCACACCTCAACCTGATACAGCACCACGGACCAACTGCACCACCACCACACCACGGAGCATGGGAACTGCACCCTGGAACTGGATTAATTGTTTTATCGTTTTTGGGACCTCAAACCCACTGTAAATTCCCCAATACCATTGCTGGTAGAGGGGAGTGGTTTGTTTAATTAAAAACCCAAGACTTTTTGTAAATACGCCCGTTGTTGTGGACACTGGATCATTACCCGCACCACTCACATCCTGACAACCTGCCATAACACTGGCAATACAATCAATATTAATTGCCTACTATCAACCCACTGTCAAAGATTGTGAAATATGTAGTCCCGGCAGTCGGTTGTACAGCTCTTATACATGTCATAATACAGGGCTAACAGGAAGACTATTTAAATCAGTCATATGACTGACTGACAGTTCACTTACCAAAAAAAAAAGTTTAAATAAGCGTGTACTACTGTACATATCACAGGTATTTTCTGTATATGACATTGTGCCTCTTACAACTAGGTATACACACTTCAAGACAAAATGTGACAGACGCACAAACTACTGTTCAGATCAGGCTTGCTCAAGTTTGATGCCTGCAGAAACATGGTATACGTACTTCTGCGCCTATCATGTATATTGATACATTTAGCAGAACTCTGGTGAAAAAGGTTCTTAACTTATATTATAGTGGTAGTGCAAGTTAGCTGTCAGAATGAGGTATGAGGTGCCTTCGTCTGCTGACAACAAATGCAGTCTGTACACACTGGCTGATAGACTGTGGCAGGGAATTAAAAATGTAGCCTGAGAGGCAAGTAGCAAAACAGCTTCTGGAGAAAAAACTGTGACATTACTGGGGAAACCCTATTTATTAAAAACACAGCACTGTGAAATGGTGTTTTATACTATCCAGACTACATAAACATAATAAATGCATTTCAGGCACATTCAAACATGCTCACAGGATTTCAATCTGTCAAGTTGTGCGATGTGACTACTTGCTTGCTTACATTTTTCTTTCTTTAAAAAATAAATAAATAAATAAATAAACATTCAAAACTGAATTTCAAATTTTCTTTATAAATAGATTGATGCTTGATCAATCATTTCAGATGTAGGGTGCCACCTACTGAACCTGTCTGTTTGTGAATGTGTTTTTAAAATATACCGCCCATTTTCTAAAACAGCAATGTGTCAAAAAATGGAAACAGCCTTTGTTTAGTAGACACATCTAAAGATATACAGTACATGTATCTCGAATACACCGAGTTGGCATACTGAATATAGAGATAGACATCTAGACAGACTGACCTGCTGAAATAAAGGTGCCATATGCATTTATAATGAATGCCAGCGAAACTGCAGAATGGAACAAGCTCTGTTAAAAGGCGGTTTCTGATGATAACCGTTTTTCATTGAAAGTAGCATGTGTTGGGCCTCTGTATTCTAAATGCCACCTCTGTTTAGTCTTTAAAACCGGATATTTTTGACTTGCATGAGTGGTAATTGTCAAATCAATCTGTGTCTGTCACACCAAATCCGAGTCCCTACCAGGTATAATTGCAGTGGTGTGCAATTCATATTGCCCGACACCCGACAACAACATTGGTGTGAGGGACGACACGTTTTAACGTTATACTTTGCCCGTTGGACACTTCTTTTTTTCATTCTATTTGCTAGAAAACACTTCTTGAGAGCCACGCAAGTTTCTGAAAACTGAATTGCAGAAATCTAGCACCTACACACAAACATTTTAAAAAGTGTTTACGTCCCACCCCTATCACCTCTGATTGGCTAACTGTGGAACAAGCTGCTCTTCTGTTGCTTACAAAGAAACCCAGAAATGGCTGCCAAGAGAACCCTTGGCAAGGCACAGACTAATCTTTAAAACTTAAGGTATTATTTATGTTTTTTGGAAATTAGAAAAAAAGTGATGCTGCTTTCTTAATATATGAATCTGACATTTAAATGTAGTAATCTAATAAAGTTACAAAACAAAACAAAAAAAATACTAGTCACTAAGGTATTAGCGGATTGAAAAAAAATCGTGTTGTGTAATTTACAAAAAAAGTCTACTTTGTGGTCAAGCGTGTACTTGTTGGGATAGAAGTTTACTGTTTAGAAGCTTTTCAGGACAAACTTTCCCTGCCAAAAAATGTAATCATATTTTTTCTTTCTATTTTAGTGTTGCTAATCTAGTTTACCATTTTCCATATTTTTTAGATTTAAACGCTATATTAAAAAAAAAATATATATCTATATATATATATCTATATATATATATATATATCTATATATATATATATATATATATATATATATATATATATATATATATAGATATATATATATATATAGATATATATATTAACCTAGATTTGAACAGAAGCGATATTAGTTATTTATTGGACATTCACAATCCATCGATTATGAAAAATATGAAGATAGACAAATATGTTTATAATGATATAAATGAAATGCTTATATATGAGATTCTGTATAACATTTTATTATTTTAAAATAAAACACAGACTGTAAATCTCATGGCAGTGTGTTTATGTATTAATTCATTTATGTATTTACTTTTCAGTGAGAGTAGTGCAGGGAAAGAATGTTGCCCTCCACCCCCGCCCCCCCCCCCAAAAAAAGAAAAGCCATCAGGGT